>NC_041339.1:11075500-11189885 GCF_004354835.1 Perca flavescens | reverse complement strand
AGGACATTGTCTAAAACATTTTTCAAGCTTCAGTCAGTATAATATCTTAGTGTATGTGTATCAAACGGTGAACCCCACCCAAATATGACTTGGGAGGACCATAAAGTTTAGAGGGTCCTGTCACCAGAGGCAGCTTCGCTTTGGTTTTAAGAACACTTGGACTGCCTGCATTTGATCTGTATGTTGGTTTAATGTGAATGGTAAGTTGTTTGGTTACAGGTAATGGATAGGCACCCTATTAGTTATGTATGTATGTATGTATGTATGTATGTATGTATGTATGTATGTATGTATGTATGTATGTATGTATGTATGAAGTAAATTAAATATCACATTGGTATTGGATTTAAAGTTATTAGGTATTGACATGTAAATATGAAATGTCTTTTCTGTCCAAACTATGTGGCATAAATAAATACTACAATTACTTTTTTTCGCCAACAGTGTCAAAAACACCGCCTGGTGTATGCAACAGTATCCTCCTTGGACAAGTGTGTTAATTGTGTGGGACCCGTATCTTCCTTCAAGTGGCTTGGCTATCGATGCACAGGTTAGATATTTAGTGAATTAGTATAGAGTAGGGCTGCACAATTAATCAAATTTTAATCACGATCACGATTTTTTGCTTCCCACGATCAAATTTATGTGATTGTGTTATATTTAAAATGTGTCATTCCGTTCATAGAACAGTTTTAGCAAAGCCAATCTAGCTCCATCAACGACTGGCTGATCACGTGTCTGTGTGAGCCAATCAGAGTTTTTCCCTGCACCGCTCAGCTCAATTTTTAGATGTAGACAGTCACAGAGGACAGAGTTATGTGCGGAAAATTCCACAACAGGTAGCAATCGGGCATCATAAGTCTGTCACGATGTTTACCAGTTTACCAGTAAATGCAACATTTTGTCCCATCTGTTTTTTTGTTTTTTTCATACAACAGCAAGGACCATAGTGCTAGTTTGTTTCTTTTAGCTCACAGCTTTAGCGGCAGACTGTTGGCAGTCCCGCTGTTGGAATCCTACAGTGAAATACATTCACACTACACCGTTAGCTGTCAGCATTTTAGCCGTGTTTAATCCAGTTACTACTGTGGCTAACAGTAGGCTAACGTTACCTGCCATGTAATGTGTTATTAGTGTTTACTAGCATGACATGCAGCAATATTTATTAACGGGTTTCGGAGCATCAGAGCCCAAAGCAGACATGTAAAAATTGTAGAAAATTGGCGTTGCCTGTATCTTTCACGGCAAACGTGCATGTGTGGAAAGCGGTTGCACAACAGCTGAAATGGCATACTCCTTCACAGTATCCTTCAATAAAGGAGGAATGTAGCACAATATGGATGTAAAAGCGGTTATAATTAGCCTATGTGACAATAAAATTTGTTTTGGTTAAAACAAATAATCGTGATAATTAATCGTGATCTCAATATTGATCAAAATAATCGTGATTATCGTTTTGGCCATAATCGTTGCAGCCCTAGTATAGAGTGTACATGTGTTGTGCTCTAACCACTTAAATAGACCTACAGTGTTAACATTATTTTACTCAAAATGTGTTACAGTTTGTTCAGGGGTCTGGCATAAATCCTGCCTCAAGCAAATTACAGGAGATTACTTGCACAGCACAGCACAGGTGAGTATCTACTGAGTGAGTGTTGAACTTGAACTGTCTATAACATTCAATCACCCTGTAAAATAATATGCTTTCTCACCAATTCAGGCACAGCAGTCTTCTGAGGCTTTGAGGATGAACGGATGTCAGATCAGGACAAAATTCCACATCCACAATTGGACGAAATATCATCTGATGATGCTGAGGACATGTCTGACAAGGAATACATACCTGACTCTGAGGATGATGAATATGATTCAGATGCCAGCATACACTTAATGTCAAGTAAGGCAAGAGCTGCACATATTCAAGTAAAAACGGTAATACCTGATGTTGGAACATCTTATGGGTCAGACATAGGCACCCCAGTTGTGCCCAGTACATCACAATGTTGGCCACCCCTTAAAAATAAGATGATTCCCAATGCTGCTGACACATCTAATTCAGCGAATTCATCAAAGGAAAAGCCAGAGGAAGAAACTGTGACTCATGAACAAGAATTACCACATCTGATTATGAGTAAAAGAATTACTGTTATGTTTGTGGTAAGCCACAAAGCAAAAATTTCCGCCACTTGAAAACACACAAGACACATGCTGAAATTGTCCATGCATTTTCCCTTCCTGAGGACTCAAAAGAGCGCAAGATATTATTAGAAAAAATGAGGAATAAGGGAAATTTTAAACATAACACTGCAGTTTTGCAAGATGGAACAGGATCACTGAAAGTGAAGAGAAAGCCAAAAGCTAAAACACTGGCAGGAAAGTTTATTCACTGTATGTATTGTCAAGGGATGTACATACGTAGGGAGCTTTTGGAGACATGTCCGCAGATGCCCCTTTAAGCCAGAAAACGAAGATTTGGATGACCAACCTGGGAGAACCAAAGTACTGGGCTTGGCTGTAGCTCTGGAGTCTACATTCTGTCAGCAGATCTCAAGTGGAGTGTGGAAGCTCCTTAGTGTCATGAAACAAGATGAGGTGGCCTCAGTTGTGCGAAATGACCTCTCTATCATTCAGTTTGCCCAGTCACTCTACAACAAACATGGACAAGACCCTACAAAATATGAATACATTCGACAGAAGTCTCCGTGAAGTGGGGCGTTTGTTGTTATGCCTGCGTACAGAATTCTCAGTACATAACCTAGAGGAGGCTGTTAAACCTGCTAACTTCCAGAGAGTTGTGCAAGCAGTAAAGAAAGTTTCAGGTTTTGATGAAGAAAACACTTGTACCAGAAACCAAGCCTTGCGTTGAAACTGGGGCATACACTGCAGAAAATTGCTGACATTATTCATTGTAGGGCACTCATGGCAGAAGATGAAGAGTTGATCAGGTACACTGACACATTCAAGAAGTTGTACACCTCCAGGTGGTCTGAGTTGGTGTCTCACAGTGCCCTGAACACACTGAGCGATGCAAAATACAACAAACCATCAACATTGCCCTTCACTGAAGATGTTCAGATCCTTCATCAGTACCTTGAGAAATCTGCAGAAAGTGCCTTCTGCAGCTTGAAGGAAGAGGCCACCACTCAGAACTATGCTCAACTTGCAAAAACTCACACTTGCACAAATCATTGTGTTCAATCAAGACGTGCTGGGGAAGTTTCAAAAATGCGCCTCAAAAGTTTTCATGAAAGGGACAACACAAAGCTCCATGAAGATGTTGCCATGGGGTTGTCTAAGACTGAACAGAAGCTCTGCAACTATTTCAGCGAATTGAAATCCTGGGGAAAAGGGGCAGAAAGGTTGCAGTTCTGCTCACACCAAGGGTGGTGGATGCTTTGTCACTACTTGCCAGTAGAAGAACTGAATGTGGCGTTTGTGCCACAAATGTCTTCCTGTTTGCAAGACCAACGTCAATGAGCCACTACAGAGGACAGGACTGTTTGCGTGTTCATGCAAACCAGTGTGGAGCAAAGCACCGGAGTACCTCAGGTCAACACAACTCAGGAAACATGTTGCCACACTCTCACAAGTCCTTAATTTAAAAAACAATGAACTTGATCAGGTTGCAGATTTCCTGGGTCACGACATCCGTGTTCACCGCGACTTCTACAGATTACCAGTTCCCACAACACAACTGGCTAAGATTTCCAAACTGCTTTTGTCAATGGAGAAAGGACACCTTTCCAGCATGCAGGGGAAGTCACTGGATGATATTGAAATTGAAGGTTTGTATAGAAATTAGCCCTTGTAGATATTATCTGAGTGTTTGTTTTTTCCTTGATATGTTAATTTATAAACCTCTAGACTTGGCGTAGTCAACATCCTTTTCCAAAAAAAAATCACCTTTCATGTCCAAATATGAGTTGAGGACTACTATTCAGAAATATAAGCATAAAAATACAGTATGGCTGGACAGTAATTCAAACTTATGTTTGTGGAGGTGCAGTCGAATTACGTTAAATATTAACATAATATCATATTGTGTAATCATTTGTACATGGATTGTTCTATCTTATGTGCTCATGGACCACATTAAACATAAACACAGGTATAATAGCTCAAAACTACTCAAGTAAAAATAGTTACTTTGCAAAAGTGGCAAGTACAAAACCACAGGCCTACTATCTTTTCCCTAGGTCTTTTTTATTTGATGTGGCTATTTCAACCACGTATGTCCAGCTATTTATGTGAGTTTTACTAATGCCATTTTCCAGATGAGATTGCGTTAAGTGACGCTGAAGATAGTGGGAGCGATTCTGATAACGGCAACACAGAAGTCACAGCATCAGAGTTTGGAACTGTGGAGCCTGTGGATTTTGACTCTACAACCACAGAGCAAGACCATGACATTGGAGGCTTTGGTATGTTAACTCACTTCACAGTCACTGCTGATAAAATGTATTTTTTTCCTGGGACAAAGGTAACTTTTGTGAAATTTTGTGTTCAACAGGATCAGTGTCCTTTGTGTCGTCCACAGTAAATGAGAGTGTACCTCCCTCTGAAGGTAAGATTCAGATTCAAGAGGTTTATTGTCACAACACAGTGGTTTATACCATACGAATTCTTACTTTACCCAACTCCCTTAACAGAACAGTTCAATAATAAGACAAATGCACAACACAAATAGAATAAAATATAAAATTTAAATATAACTTCCAGTGTACAATAAACCTAAGTTGGAATTAAAAGAAAAAAAGAAACCTGAGTTGAATAAGGTGCTCTGTGCCACACAGTTACAATTAAGGTGCCGATAGTCATTCAGACAAGTCACAGTGTCCTTTGTGACGGGCACGATGGTGGTTGACTTGAAGCTGGTGGGGACCGAGTGGTGACACAGTGACACAGAGTGGTGTGTCCAGTATGCCCTTGTTGGCCATAGTCCCTCCCTTTCAGCTGGTGTTGAGGGCTTCGAAGTGAGCGGTTTGTTTTCTGTTTGCAGTTTGTGATGTGTTGCAGACCTTGCCACATGCTCCCGGGATCAGCAGTGGTGTAATATCCTCCAGCTTCAGTCTGTATTGTCTATTGGCCTGTTTGATTGATCTACGAGGTCATATCTGGCCTTTTTCTAGTCCTCCGTGTCACCCGAGACACATGCAGCAGAGCCGCACATAGCATGGACCACACTTCAGTTAATCCAGGGTTTGTCGTTGGGGTAGGTCTTGCAACGTTTAGTGGGGATAATTTTCTGCAAATGTAGCCAGTTACAGCTGCAGCATATTCCTTTAGGTCCACAGTACAGTCCCCTCTCAGAGCAGGAGTTTTAAACCCACCACGGTCTGTACTGTTAAAGCAGTCCTGAAGCACTAGTTCAGATCCTTCATTCGTTTGAGGAGTTGCCTGTAGGCTGGCTAGAGGAACACTGAGATGTGGACTGATAGTCCAAAGTGCAGGTGAGGC
The DNA here is from genome assembly GCF_004354835.1 of Perca flavescens. NCBI lineage: Eukaryota > Metazoa > Chordata > Actinopteri > Perciformes > Percidae > Perca > Perca flavescens. The sequence goes on along the minus strand of NC_041339.1, from coordinate 11,184,428 downwards.
ACAGCCTTGTAGGCGTTCTTCACGTTGCTGTACACTTGGTCAAGAGTATTCTACTCCCTCAAAGGAAAGCTCATCTGTTGATGGTACTTTGGTAGGACGCCCCCTGAGGTTGTAGTAGTTAAAATCACCAGCCACGATGAAGGACAGCATCTGGGTGTGCAGTCTCCAGCTTGCTGATGAGGTCCTGTAGCATCCCCATCGAGCAGAGGCACAGCGCTGAACTCGCTTTGGGAGATAAAGATAAAGAGAAGGGCCTGCACTTTAGCATTAAAAGTTCAATGTCCGATGAACCGTGCTTTTCAACAATCTGAACATTCCCACACCATCAGTTGTTAATGTACACATGCCGCCTCCCTGGTATTCTTCGAGTTTGGCGTGCTGTCAGAGAGCCAGATCTCAGTGAGAATAAGAGCACAACATTCCCTTATCTCACGCTGAGTTGTAGTCCTAGTTCTCAGCTTATTTGTCAAGAGAACGGACATTAGCTAGTATGGTCCTGTAGCTCAGCCTAGCATGTAGCCCACCTCTCTTGCCTCGTCCCGTTGTGGGCGCACCGGTGTTGCTGTGTCCTGCCGGCTGGAGTTGGCTTGGTTCAGGCGTAGGAGAAAGTTAAAGTTCAAGAGGCAGTGTTGTAAGCTTGTGTTGAACATTGCCAATGTCCAGAAGTTCTTCCCTGCTGTATCTTACTGTCACACACAAGCTGTGTGTGTAAGATGCACAATAACAAAATAAACAAAGTTACATCAGTGTCAGGAGAGCGAAGGCATGGGCACCATGGTGAATTGTGAAGCACCTTAATGTGCTTTGAATAAGATACATCCTTTTTTTAGGCCAGGTATGAAAGGAAGAAAGACCTAAATAAAAAGTCATACCATTTTAAAAAAGAATAAAATTAAGTATAATTTATAATTAAATAATAATAAAAATAATAACTATTACATAAATTACTTTGCAGTGTATTCTACACATGCCACAAAACTGCACCATCCACAGTTGGATTCCATCTAAGGCGGTTACACTGGACGCGCACGCGAGCGTGTCAGCCGCGCGGGCGTGTCCGTTTATATTTCAGCTCCCATGGTAACAGGTTAGAGCTTACACACTGCCCGCGTGAGACGCGCGCGTCTCAGGCGCGGCTCGAGACGCGTCTGAGATGTGTGCATGCTAGAAATAGAACCAACGCCTATTTTTCGCGCGATACGCGAGCGTGTTGGAAGCGTTTCCAGGCAAAATAGAATAGGAAAAGATGTTTATATGTCATTTAGACACAAATCCATATTAACAAATGACATGTTGATGTTTGAAAGCCTCTAGGTTTTGATATAAATGCAGATAGGCCTAGGCCTATATGAATGTAAAATGTTTTTAATCAATTTTCTAGTATTGCACCTGTCAATACTAAACGAAATATTCTGTAGCCTATTTTGCCTTCAATATTGCCGACGTTGTCTTTGCTTTTAATCAAATCAGTATCAATATTTATGTTTAACATGGTATTTCATTTTATCAATGGGGTCAGACACCTTCCTGGTGGGGAAAGACAGACAAAATCCACGCAGCTGACATGCAACAGAAACGCCCGCTCACGCCACGCCTGCAGTGTGTAACCGGCCTAAGGATATTTATGCACATCTCTGTGATGTTTCCTGTCTGAAGTTTTCAACTATCAAAATGCAAGAGTAATCTTAAAGAAAGGGATATAAATAAATAGCCCTAAATTTAATTGTACTGCATTTGTACAAAACATCTTGTCTGCAAAGGGAGCAAATACACTTAATTTATAATCAGAAAATGTATAGTGAATTTGAGATAAAAGTAAAGTTACCTCCTTCTCTTCATATGTTCTCTTGATGCCCATGAGTATGTTCTATTAATTCTCTTTTTGGCAAATTGGTTAAAAGACTCAAAATTAATGAGTCACAAAATCTGGAAGACTAAGAGGTTAAAAAGTAGTATTAGGCTGATTGTTACGTACTTTATGTGTTAGGTTTCAATATCAAGACTAAACTTTCAGACCAAGTTCCTACACTATTTAGCTAACCCTATGAAATCAGATTTATACTGAGAATCAGACCTTAAACCCCTAGTCTTTGTTTCATTTAAAATACGGTGTGTTGTACAATGCCAAAATAACTTAAGACATGTTACTAATTGTAGTATTACTAACTGTACTTAAATTAATTCATATATCAAAAGGTTTAGCCACTTAAACCGATGAACAGCAAAGACATTCTAAAAATGTTTTAATGCTGATGACTTTAATACACGCCATATTGTCCACACTCTAATGTGGGCTAGTAAAGTTGGTGAAATCACATCAAGTGAGCAGTTAACTGATATCCAAAGTGAATTATTAAGAAAAAACACATTTTGTTTGTGATATATCTTTTTTCTTGTTTGCCTATGTTCCAGGGAATTATGCTGATAAAGAACATGGATCCAGAAGAGTGGCAAAGAAAGTGTGGTCTAAGGCTGAGGTCGCTGCAGTAATGCGACACTTCAAAGATCATATAAGCAGGGGGAAACTGGCCACCAAAACTGAATGCAGTCACTGCAAACTGGTGGAAGATCCCGTGTTGGCACAAAGAACAGTGCAAAATATAAGGGACTTTGTTAGAAATAGAGGAATAACTGCAAAGAGGCAGTCACAAAAAGAAAAGATTTAAAAACACTGACAGTTGTGGTAGTGTTTTTCTGTATGTGTTAATGTTTTAAAAAGTGTGGCTCTTGTGTTACAAGTTATCAGCCTGTTATAGGTTGTAATAATGCCATTTTAAAGGTTCAGTACAAAAATATAAGGTTGAATTATACAAAGAGGCCATCATAACAACAAACTGTAAACCAGCACTTATTTTATTTATTTTTACATCTTATTAATTTATTTTTGTTATGATCAACCATGGGTCTTTTGAAGTTGGGTAAGAATGAGATTTGAGCAAAAAGCTAAAATCAGTTATTGTCATGACACTTGTGTTGTGTGACAATCTATTGTTAAGCTGTTACAGGCTCCTATCTGGCTGTTAGTCAGTGTCACCAATTAACAATGGTGATATTTGAGTTGTACAATAAAATAATAATTAAGTCCCATTAACGCTTGGTGGTGTCAGGTTAATGTGTATTTATGTTAATGAGGCCAAGTTATTTAAGTGACGTCATTGTCCCTTTAAAGTCCCAATAATGTTTGTTTGGACCTTATAAATCACATATTTTTCAAAAGGAGAACTGTCTCTATAAACCACAATAGTTTTAAGGTGGTGTGTATCACGCTCTGAAGGGTGTATCTGAAGTCTAAAGTGACCTGAATTTTTTTCAATTTTTTTTGAGTGTTTTAATCTAACTCCCATAGCTCTAGGACCTCAGGAAAGGGTAGTCCATCTAAACCACCACCGGGCCTGTTTGGAGAAAAAGTCCGGCTAATCCACATAGACCCGTATGTGTGTGTGTGTGTGTGTGTGTGCCTGCTTCATGAGCCTGAGCGTGTGTGTGTCTGTATATAATTGTATAGTGGGAAGACACACACTTAATGGAAGTGGCTCTTACTCTGACAGCTGGGTGTTGCAGATGAAAGGTCTGCTGTAGCATGATGTCTACCACTTGTGGAGTATCCAAAGAGACCCAAAGCTCACAGGAGTGGATGGCACAACAGCAAACCATTCAACAGCAGACACACATTTTATGCTTAATTAATATACAATGATTGTATGTGATAATAACTAATTCATATATTATGTACAGTAAAGCAACTTACAGATACACACAGTATATTCTGATACAGAGTTAGAACTGGATGTTATTATTTAGAGTTGCATTCTGTGCGTACCACACATGGAAATACAGATATTGTACAGTCCAAAAGTGAATAAGTGACACAGATTGAATTCATTTTCACTGTATCTGCTCTTAGGCTATCTAGTCAAAGCTGTACTCGAGCAATGTAGTATTGCACTTCCATATAGCTGGGTGACTTGCGAGATACAGATTTAAAACATATTGATCAATATTGGTATTGTCTATATCCACGACGTTCCACTTTCAGGATTGCTCCATTTCACTCTTTTCGGCCGGATGTCCGTTACCATTTGCTTTCTTTCTTTGGATAGCCTTGCATGTTGAAGTTGGACATGGTGATCTACATGAGTCAGAACACTGTACATCCTGCAATCAGTGGCGAGGAAGGTATATTTTCTTATTTTTGGGGGCCATTTTTAGGCCTTTATTTGACAGGACAGCTGAAGACATGAAAGGGGAGAGAGGGGTCAGAGGTCGGGCCGGGCTCTCTGTGTTGATTAGTAAACCTCTGTATTTGGTTTGTATTTGGTCTACCAAGTGAGCTATCCGGGCGCCCGCGAAGAAGTTTTTTGACAAGTTGCCACTACACTTTGTGTTGTAATTTTAAACTCCGGTGGATTTATGAGGACTATGGTTAACTGCTCCTCAGATCCCTGCAGGGTAAATCCAGACAACTAGCTGGACTATCTGTTCAATCTGAGTTTTCTGTTGCATGACTAAAACAAATTTTGAACATACACATGTTCCACAAAAAACAAGTTCCTTCCCGAGGCTATTTCGCAGTGGCACCGTGGCTCTGTCCGGTGCTTAGCGCTGTCCATGACGATTGTGATTGGTTTAAAGAAATGCCAATAAATCAGAGCAAGTTTTTCTTCAATTCTGGAATGCAGTGTGGACTAGCCAGACCCTCTTTCGCAGCGCTGTGGAGGTCTGGCAAAGCGAGACTTATATTGGTACAGCAGATTCCTAGATATCCTGACTTTAAGTCGCTAGCATGGATCAAGCTCCATAAATACTGGATACTACACTAACCATATGGCGTGGCAATTCATCAGATACTCCCTGCCTGTTAAATGCCCACACAACGTCTTTTGTGTAAAAGAATATGATCTCAAAGCCCAAGCCTAGATAACTCTGATGACGTCATCAGGGTAATTTTCTCAGTCTTGACAAAGGTCCCCCACAGTGACGTAAAACTACAGTATATACAACTGTTTTTACAGGCTTAGTAGTACTCCCCATGACTACTAAACTAATCTTTTGAAATTGGTGGACCTCCCCTTAACCTGGCTTGCCATTTTATTTTAATAGCTACATATACTTAAAGCTGTATCAATCTGTTGGGTGTTTTTTTTGTATTTATTTAACGTGTTTATAAAAACGCATGCCTGTTTCCACTATGTTCACCAGCTAGTTGCTAACTTGGTCAGTCTGGTGTTTGGTGTTCATAGTTTACAGTGTTTTTATTTTTGCTGATAACAGTGGTTACTACTGAAACAGGGTTGATAAAAGTTGTAAACTAAAACAGTAAAGTTGCATAAAACGATTAGCTAAATAAGGCTAAAAAATCTCTGTAGAGCTGTGGGGAACAATAGGGCTGGGTGATAATTCTCTGTGGATTTATGAATAAAAATGACTGTTTGATTTCTGTCATTTGAGCCATATACAAAAATTGATTAGTGCAGCTTTAAGTTACAGAATATTGTATATCCTAGTATGCCCAGTGCTTTCAACCAGTGCTGGTCTGATGCCCTTTAAGGTAGTTATACAGTGATTATAAAAAACATCTATCCATGCAAACCAAAAATCTCCGAAAGTGCATTTTCATGTTTATGTGACATAAAAAACTTTTTTTACTGCTGTCTTTTACTTTTTTTTTTTTTTTTTACTTTTTTCTAACATTTTTTTAGTTTTGTGAAAAATTGCAGCTGAGGGGTAAACAAATCTACAGTTAAAATTTACATTTTTACATCAACACACCTCTTCACTTACTTTTTAACTTCAACTTTTAATTTCTGGGGAAAATACTTATACATAGCTAATTATACATTTTTACAATTCTGGCAGCAGCAGTTTGCTGAAAATTAATGGAGGAAGAGTAATTAGCATGAGCAGCAATAGGCACCATGCCTGAACAGAAAGAGAAATGTATCCCACCTACAGAAACTTACATTTCATTAACTGAGAAGAGTGTAAAGTGATCTTTTGGAAGGTGCATTGCAAAAAACAACACATCAGTGACCACAGTATCAATACAACTACTGGGTTAAGGAGTGCTACACATGTTAATAAGCCATTTTGCGGTATAGGTGACAGGTGTCGGGTGCATGATAGCTTCCTGGATTTCTACCAGTCCATTATGAGGCCCTTCTCACGGTTTCAGCTGTGCTTCAACAGTATAACAGTGATGTGTTATCATTGTTTGCAACCCTCATTAAAACTAATTGGTATTGCTATTTGAAGGCTAGCTCATTACCTTGAGGAAAACAGCAACATTTTGTCTCAATACAGAATGCTAACGTGGCAAACTAATTTATTCACTTTTAGAAGACCAACAAACATAGGCGTATATTTCGGGGGAGAGGGGGGGGGAGGCGAGAATGCAGGGGATAAAATTTAGTAGAGGAAGAGTTGTCCCCCTCAAAAATATCATGGGGGATCAAAACATGTACGGAAAACAATAAATGTTTACTTGTGCTACATTGGGGGGTTAAAGAACACAACAGGAGTGAGAGAAATAAAGATAGATTTATGTTGATTTGCAATGCAGGAGAAAAATAATTTCCTTTACATTAATAAAGACATTTGAAAAATGCACGAGAATGCAGGAAATGAAGTGTTTGAAGCTCAAAATTATATCTGGGAGAACCTCCAGACCCCCCAGTTATAATGTGTGTGTACCCCCCAATGTTGAAACAAAACCTACGCCAAAGACATTTTAGCCTTCAAATTCTCACAATTGGTTGATGAGGAATAGCAGCCAGACTAAAATATCGAAGTTTCCTACATGTAAAGTATTTCTTACCTTCCGGATCCACGTGGACAGGCACACGTGATGGGCAAGTAAATTCTTGCAGTTACAGAAATTCCTCAGTGGGTCACTGGCTTGAAGTTCAACATCCCTGCATATAAAGCACTCTGACGTCTCTGTAGCAGAAGAGGAAAAGATAGGTTATGAATGGTTTAGCACTGATTTCACAGTGCATCAAAGGCCATTTGCAGATTAACGTGAATTCATGTGAAGAAAAAAGAAATGGTTAATTGACTCAGGATTTATCCTAGTATCATTGTATTTTCTTTTGAGAATGAGTTTTGCAAATATTCCCACTTATACTGCAACTTATTTGCTAATAGAGCATTCAACAACCCTGTACAGCTCCCTCAAGCATTAGACCTTTATTTAGTTCCCAGTGGGAGTGCCGCCAAAGTGAACCTGGGCTTTAAAAGGTAATTGTTGCAGGTTGACATTCCTGACAAGACAATGAACACGACTATGCAGACATGAGAATGACAATGCGTTTTCTATTTAGTGATTATCGTCAACTACCAGAATCTTATTCGTAATTTGGTTTGTTTTCGTTGTTTTATTTCATTTGTTTACGTGCAAAATGTAGTTACTTTACTACTAACCAAAATTATAAATTAAAATAAATGTACTTTTATTCAGCAGAAAAAAACATCCATGAGAAAACTGCAGGGGAAAATATTCCTATGTAGGCAAAAAACTCCTTTAAAAGAATAATTAAAGCCTCACAAGGTAACTTTTACAAGTGGGCTCTGCCAGATGCCAGAGTGAGTCGTCAGACAGAATTTTCAATACACCAATACCCAGTAACTGCACGTTTTCTGTGGACAACCTTTGTTAAGTTTGCACTAGTTTTCCATGAGCAAGCATTCAGGAGCTGGAAAGACTAAATCGACAGGCCTGTACCTAGTCTATATCCCCAACAATCCACTTTTGGGATTGCTCGGTTGCTGCCGGAAATTTCGCCGGATGTCCTTTTCGGCAGGATGTCCTTCCCTTTCTGTAGCACGACTAAAACAACTTTTGAATGTACATGTTCCACCAAAACAATTTCCTTCCCGAGGCTATTTTGCTGAGGTACCGGGGCTCCGTGCATAGCCCCGCCCAAGACGATTGTGATTGATTTAAAGGTCCCATGACATGGTGCTTTTTGGATGCTTTTATATAGACATTAGTGGTCCCCTAATACTGTATCTGAAGTCTCTTTCCTAAAGTTCAGCCTTGGTGCAGAATTACAGCCACTAGAGCCAGTCCCACAATGAGGAGGAGAGGGGGGAGGGGGGGAGTTTTGTGAAGTTTTCATGCCCTGGGACCTTTAAAGAAATTAATTTTGAATTTTCAATACACCAATATCCAGTAACTGCACATTTTCTGAGGACAACCTTTGTTAAGTTAGCACTAGTTTGCCATTAGCAAGCATTGAGGAGCTGGAAGATTAAATTGACAGGCCTGTACCTAATTACCTAATGGCTTACATTTAATTTGGATTGTTATTGATAAGATATAGGTAATGTAGAAAACACATCTTATCTGACTCACTAAAAAGATGACACAATAAAGTAAATGCTGTCCTCCGACTGCATCCTTAGGAATCATAAATGGGCCAATCTGTTTGGTAGTTAATGGACTGCACTGTATGTTTGATTTTACGCTGTATGTCAGATACACCAGAATTATTAGTCAGTCAGAGCATCTGAGAAATATAAGATGTACACCATATAAAGTTGTTATGGTGAACATGTTAGCAAACAGTTGTCTGTTTCCATAACCAGTGACATTAGCATTCAGTTGGATTTGTGTTTTTGACTATAAGTCAAATAGTCACTATATTTAACTTTGGTTTGATAGCCTCCACCTCCTGATGGATAACAGCTGTCTGCTGCGGCTGGAAATGAGGTTGATAAGAGCGGTGAAACTGAACCAAAAGTTGTGGAGCCATGACACAAAGACAATGAACTGAAAGCTGCTAAAAGTTCTGTTAATGTCAGACAGCGTATCCCAGCCTACATTGGTCGAGAGGCAGGGTACTTTCTTCAAAGAAGGATCAGGATTTGTTAATTGTTAACAACAACAACACATTTTTTGCTGCCTTCACAACTTACAACTTGGGATTTGAACTCACAGCTGAAACAGTGCCTAATATCTTGCAGTAAAATCGTTTGTCCCGGTTCAATTAGGAGTGGACTTAAAAGGTGAGCGGTGGAATACATCATGCGCTAGCTGCCAGACATGTCGTCCTAGCCCAGGGCTGGGGTTACCCACAGCAACCAGCATCTCTGATTTAACAGAAAACTTGACCAATATCTCCGTTACGTTGATTCCCAAACAGGAGCATTTGAAGCTAAATATTGGCCAGTAGCTAGAAGCCAGGCGTGTTGGTTTCATCTCATAAAAACATTGGGAGACAGCAGTGAAGGCTAGCTGTCATCTGTGCGCTTGCCTGAATGGGGGATAAACTGCTGCCTCAGAGGCTCCTGTCTCCTTTGGGGCCTCTCGTTGAACTAGATTGCTTCAGGTGAAAATCTATCTTCGGATGAAAAACTCTTTTAATCAAAGGTTTTTTTTTTAATGTAGACCATCACATTCTGTGTAAGCAGATTTTATTACTGACCAGGCAGATATCTCACCTCGCATTAATGTCTGTGAGACAAGCTGTGAAATAAATAGAAAAAACCCTGATGAACCCATTTTGGTTAAAAGTCAGAAATCTGACATTTGTTAGACACGTGTTGTAGTCTGCCTTTGCCAGACCTTCTTCCATAGCGCTGCGGAAGAGTCTGTTCACAAAGCATTCCCAGGATGGGAGAAAAATCTGTTCTGGTTTATTGGCATTTCTTTAAACCAATCACAATCATCTTGGGCGGCGCAAATATCCGGCGGAATTGAGATAGTGGATGGTCGTGAATAAAGACTAGGTACAGGCCTGTCCAATTTTATTTTCCATCTCCTAAATGCTTGCTCATGACAAAGCAGTGCAAATTTAACAAAGGTTATCCACAGAGAATGTGCAGTTACTGTGTATTGAAAATTCTGTCTGACGACCAGTAGCGATTTTAGACCCTTTTTAGGGGTGTTCAAGCCTAAATTTCATCTCAGCCACCCTAAAAATTATAATAATAAAAATGAAATACATTTTTTTTTTTTATTAATTTTAGTGCTTCAAGTTAGAGTTTGCAAACTTGTCTGTTAGCGACAGAGGGCAAACAATTACAGGTTCAAAGAAACAGGTTTAATATCCTGTGTTGCTGTCGCCAACACTATGCACCTGTAACCAAGTCAAGGAAAGTTTTATTTTTTATTTATTTATTGTTTACACCTCATTATCATTTGATTTGATTCTGGTAGTCCATGAAGTGACTTAGACATAGTGTTTTCATATGTTCAATATTTTGCATTTATTGTCTGTTATAATATGCCGGGTTAATGTCCTCCTCCCAGCCAATCAGAATCAATCAGATTCTTAAACAAAGGTCTGATCCTAGAATCGCCCCTGCTGACGGCTCACTCTGGCATCTGGCAGAGCCATCTTGTAAAATTACCTTGTGGGGCTTTAATTATTCTTTTTAAAGCAGTTTTTGCTTAAATAGGACAATTTCCCCCAGCAGTTTTGCCTTTTATGTTTTTTTCTGCAGAATAAAAGTAAATTTATTTTAATTTATAATTTTGGTTAGTAGTAAAGTAACTACATTTTGCACGTAAACAAATGAATTCAAACAACAAAAACAATCAAAAATTACGAACAAGATTCTAGCAGTTGAAAATAATCACTAAATAGAAAACGGAATTTTGTTCCCCATTGTCACTCTCACATCGTGTTCATTGTCTGTTTGTTGAACAGAAAATTCAGATTGGACAGATAGTCTAGCTAGCTGTCTGGATTTACCCTGCAGGGACATGAGGAGTTTAAAATTCCAACTCAAAGAAAGGGGAAGGTAACGGCCATATGGCGGAATTTCCGGCAGCAACAGTGCAATCCCGGATATGGAAGGTCGTGCCACTAGCTTTACCTCCCTGTTACTGACACCAGCCACCTGGCCTAATAATGAAAATCATTCTAGTGAGGTACTTTCCAAACACTACTGTGTGTCAAAATTCATATGTTTGCTTCCTTTTCGTCTGCCTGTCTTAGCAATATATCAAGTTTAGTTGGTTTTCACTCATTGTCAAAATAACTTTGTATGTGTAGAAGAGTTTGCAGAAAATAATGGAGCTGTGCAGAGACATACATATAGATTATGACAGTCTAGCTAACAGGCAGTCTGTGTGTTTCAGCAGTCTGACCAAAAACATTTCCAAAAGGTACTGTGATGGCAGGTTCACAAATTATACCCACAAGTCCTATTTTTTTTTAAATTTCATTCCCCTGAATCTGTATTGCTTTTACGATCATTATGGCATGCCTTGAGGCACTTCTGGAGCTAAATAACAGATGCACTGCTGCCGAGAAAAGAACTAGAAAACAACATTACAACAGAGATGTAAACATGCGGCGCGTCAATCGTACCCGAGCTGACACGTCTGCGGGATCTGTGACACCCATAATTAACTGTCAGCGGTGTCAGTGTTCGGCAGCGTTTCACATGAAGGTGAGTGCTCTACTAACTGGCTGAAGCCACCCTCAACGCACGATTTAACAGCTAACAAAACTTCCTCTGTGCAGCAGCAACAGCAGCAGCTCCAGGCTGTGTTGCTTCCATACAGGGTGATGATGTACTAAAACAAAGTTTGTCAGTTAAAGACGCTGATCTCCCACTATCACAGAGGACAGTGTACCAACACAAACTCTATCAACAGCTCAGTTTATACTACTTGACTATCAGAAAAATGGCTTTCTTAGTAGTGGGCGTCTGTCAGTGATGTTTTAATTCCCTGCTTCACAGTGTCACAGACATGAATCATAAGAAAGAAAATTACAGAAGCATAATAGGAGCCATACTCTCAACAGAAGTAGTCAAACTGTGCAGTGGTATTGGATGAGTAACAAACACCGTACGGTACACAATACAGTAAACAAATGGGGAAAATGCCAGATTGAGATCATTTAATTGTTCGCTGCATTGCTAACGACCTCATTAACAAAAGAATGATGGGAAATCAGCATGGTCTGGGCAAGGAACCGCCTGTGTGACAGCCATCTGGCTACAATGGGGGGTGGGGTTAAGTGGGGGTTGGGGGGTTGGTAAGTTAACACCACGGCCGTCACGACTTCCAAGCGTAGGCCGAGAGCCCCTCTAGATGGAAGCAGATATTAGTGTTTTACTAACCAATGTGAATTCAAATGTTATTTTTCTTTATTTGAGCTATAATGTGATTCAAGAATTCACAAAATGCGAGTATAGAGTAGACTTATCTGCTGAATATCTCTGGATGTTTTAACCAATATTAAAACTGAGATAATTGCTCGAAGGTGGATTTACTAAATGTTTTCTCCATACTTTTCACATGTATGGCAGTTTACTTTAAATACACACCTACAGTACATTTATAATATAAGTATGAAGATATATTATCAAACATGTCAAAGTAGGGAATCAGTCCAAATTATTTAAAACTTTCAGACTTTAATTATATTACTTTAAGTTTATAATATAATAAAGTTATACTTTTGCTGTACGCAAAAACAAGCACATAAACTGTTCAAAAACTGACCTCATCGCAACCTTAAAATGGGAAAAAAGGAAAATGCAGCTTATCCAAAGTGATGATTTCAATCCGCAATGACAGCAGCAGTGAATCAAACTTTGCTAGCTCATATAAGGCATCAGATAACAAATTCATTCATTTCCACAAGCTGCATTCATGCAAATTGTGGGTTAATCATCTATTTATTTATTTATTTAAAATGATCAGTGATGGGCCTTTAATGTTTGAGACATATGTTCATACTGTAAGGGCTCCTTTAAGTTATTAAGTTATTAAGTTAAAGCGGCACTCCGGCAACTTTTCATTTGCCAATATACAACTCAATACCATCTTAAGCCCGAGATTGTTATATACGACAAAAAAACTGTATCTCTGATTCATGACTTAATCATTTTATAACCATAACGAGTATAAATTAACCATCTACTGCAGCTAAAAGCGAACACTCACGCTGTTCCACTGATGTATTTGGTGTCTTCGTAGCCCTTACAGGAGGTTTTTTTAAGCGTTTTTTGGGATCTTTGAGCAAAAAAATCCAAAATCTTACATCCAAGATTAATAAACTTTATGTTCATAATTTATGGATTTTCGGTCTTTAATCGCCCCTAGCTTTGATGCTAACCGCCATTTTAGTTTCCCATGCTCTGGGAGAGCATTCCGACCAATCAAAAGCTTGTTTACGTCTTGTTAACCAATGGAAGGCTGGTCTGACTATCCATGTGTGTGTGCATCATTGCAGATGAAACAAAGATTGTATATAGTCAAGAGCAGGGATCTTCAACAGGGGGTCCGGGACCCCTAGGGGGTCCTCAGAGTTACTGGAGGGGGGCCCCCAAATTATTGTATTTTTTAAAAGTTTAAAAAAAAATTAAAATGGCTTAACATGAGTCCAACATATTATTAGCACACCACCTATTTTTTAATAGCTTAGTATTATGCACTAAAAAGGTATGTATAAAGGCTTTAGGCTGTCCATGTTATTGTAAACCCAGTTTAGCTTAATTTTATACAATATATGTAGAAGGGGGGGGTCCCTGCTCCATCTCTCTTTCAGTCCAGGGGTCCTTGGCTTAAAAAACGTTGAAGATCCCTGGTCAAGAGGAATGACCCGAGTGCAGAATAGTTCAATGTGACTGACCCTGACAGAGAGAAAAATGGCATTACTGTCGTGAGTATTGGCATAACCCCTATTTTCCACCAGGCGCGTCTGTGCTGTGTTATGGATACGCGGCGACCCCGCGAGCAATCGCTGCCATTCAAGTCAGTGCTTGATATTCCACCAGCCGCGCCACGGCGCATCCCAGAAGCATGCATGAAGCAGCTCTCCCCTCAGTTCCGCTAAAGATAAGTGCCAGGTCTATTTAAGCCTTTCAGACAGTCGGCCGGGAAGTGAAACAGGAAGAGCATCCAGTCAGTTTACCAAAAGACAGTTTAATAACAGGAGTGCTTGGAGAGGAAGGTAGATACTAGCTAATAAACACGTGATTGTTCTGTAAAGTACTTGTAGAGACAATATAATCTACGAGTCGGTCTTGTGTGTGTTATTGTGCGTGGCGGAGGACGGAACAAAACCGGAACGCAGCCGGAACGCAGCAAAGACACGCCCGGTGGAGAATTGGAGTAAGTGAATCCCATGAAGTCAAAAGCGTCTGGACTTTTTTTGGAAGAAATGTAGATATTTTGTCCACTGTATAAATTATAATGTTCATTTTCTCACTGTTTGACTCCCAAGACATAGGAGAACTTTTTTTAGACAACATAAATGCTTGTGTAGCCTTGCTGTGTGTGTGATATCAATAAATATCTGTGAGATTCAATTTCCGTTTTACTTTTTCATTTGTCTTTATGGTCCCATAACTTCATTTTACATTCAAGTGACATCACTGCAGCACAGATATTCTAATAGCCCAGTTTGTCCTGATAAAATAGATGATCATAAAAAGATGATTTCATCATCAGGTCTATTTTTCCGACCTCGGAAAGCTCCTTTCAGAGCCACAGCAGATATTATGCTAAGTATGTGATAACTAAACTGAAAGTGATGTGCAAAATTGGGTGCCCCTTTAACGGTGAGAGGGGGATTATTGCTGCGCGTGTAATACTGCACATTTACAGGCTATATATCAGCATTGTAAAAACAATTAATTAAGATATTTAAAGTAGCTACTTATTCATTTTGGCATAATATTTTGCACATACAGTATAACCTAATTAACTTTGCGACTAATAACACATGTCAAAATGGTTCTTGTTTGACCACTTTCTAAAATTTCTAACTAAAACTTTCAGAAAACTACAATACATGATAATAATTTTTACTTTGCATATGAGTGTCATCCCACTCTCCTAGGAGAAGAACTTGTAGAAAACAAGTGCAGGAAGAATCATAAGTGACCCTGGAGTTCTGCTCTGAGGTAGGAATGGGTTTAGTCCTAGTTAAACTTTCAACATAATTCCTCGGAGGGATTCTGAGATGCTTGATAGATACAGGCCCTGGCCTCACTGTGGTTTCACCTGGGTGTCAGAAAGTAGTTATCAGATTAAGAAAAAGAAAACTGATAATAATCATATTACTATTAATGTATAAAAGTGTTAATATATGTTCCTCATGAAACAACCTACATACCTATGAATAAGCATGACTCTGCTGAAGTCAGTGGTTGGTACTCACTGCCCATATTTCACTTTTTTGTTGTTGCTGGGAGACGACTTCTTCCACTCACTTCTGAGCACTTCCAGATGCCACTTCCTGTTAACTTTCCTCAGTTTTCTCTCGCTGTGGTTATAAGTACATTAAGAGACAAAGCAACATGTCAAAATCTAAAATGTACTACTGTGTATGTGAACTTTCTACTACTGCACTCACTGTCAGCTGATCGCTCTGTCATTTTGTTTTTGAGGAAGTTAGGAAAACGGGTTAGCCAATCACACAGCTGCACACTGAAGCACGTCATGACAGGAAGCCAAATGGAAAAAAAAAAGAACAAAGAAAAGCTGTGGGGTGAACGCCGGTGCATTCACTGCAAAGACTTAAGTTTTAAAACAGATGTAGTGAATGGGAAAGTGATGATTACAAAACACCACAAAGGTAATTATTTTTTTGCCACATGCATTGTTTTGTTTAAGGGAAAATAAGTTATAAGGTTGGCAATATTTCACAATGGAGGAGCATGTAATGGAAGAGATTGCTTTCTTATAAACAACACAGTGTTGCAACAAACCGTCACGTTTTCTCACTGCTGGGAAATGATGACTAACAGATCTTGGAGTTTCCCCCACACATATTTCTGCATGTTGACGAAGTGAAAATATTAATGGAAAGTTCCAAAGTAACAGTTATGGCATTTATTTTTCCCTTCAGCAGCCTACTTTGCCAGGTCCCCTACAATGTTCTGTTTTAGGCCTATATATATATATATATATATATATATGCCTTGGTCATATGGAAAAGAATTAAGTCACAATTTATTTGTTGTTATTTTGTTGTACATTTATGTTATTTATTCTTGTAGTAGGTTCATATTACCTGCTTACACATAACAGTAGAAAAAATGCTACCTCAGGACCGGAACATTTATCAATTTTAATATTAATATTAATAATATATATTTTTTATTTTTGGTTTGGGGAAGTTTGCACTCAGGTGACTCCAGTCAAGCTCTTTACCTAAGATAGTGTTAGGTTAACCAAACACGTCGGTTCAGTTGTCATTCTCAAAGCTTCTCTTAAAAGTGACAACATGCTGTTAAAATATACCAAAAATAAAGGATGAATCTAACCTGTGTGTTGCTTGTCCAATTGTGTTTTTCCATAGTTAGCATACAAATAAATAGTTATGTTAGAACTAAACAAAAAAGGAATGATAATTAAGTTTTAATTTCTAATACTAACTGGCACTACCCTGCAATACAGGAACAATGCTGGATCTTTATTTCCATGTCATCTAGATGAGTCATCAGCATAGTGAGAATGTTGCCCCTTTGCCTGGGTCATGCAATCTTTTAGCACCACATCATGTACATAAAGATCATGTGCATAGTTTAAGAGTTCACGGTTTCACAGTTTTTTAGTTAAAACACATGCAAAATGTGAAGAGTTCCATACCTTCTCTAATAAAGCACTCAGCTCCCAAAAAAAACAAAACCTTGAAGAAGTTGTTGGTATGGGACAGGTCTACACTCTAATTAAATGGCACGTCTCCTACTATTCATGAAGATCACTTATTAAAACAAGCATTCACATCCAATCCACTAGATAAATGACTTAACACCAAGTGCCATGAAGCCCATTAAATTGCTTCTTTAGAGATGGATCACGTCCAAACACACAATCAAAGGATTTGACTGGGATTATCTCAGATTAGAAACACTCAAGGACAAATGAGGAGATGACAGGATATCATACATTGAAAGGATAAATTAGCAGTCACATACCAGACCAAATTTGTGATGGGTGTTAGGGAATAAAGAGCGGGAGGGGAAAGATTGAGTGCTAAAAAGCAAGGAACAGCTCATCACTTTTTAGTAAGCCCAATGATACATGGCCAATGTAAACCACAGTAAAAGCTTTTCCCTCTCCCTCTAAAACCTCCTGCCATCTAAATAAAGTTCACATCAGGGAGAGAATCAACTACTAAAGACGGAGAAATGGACACAAAGTAACTGTTGAGAGATTCATCTGTTAGTTTATGACCTTATGGTGTTACCGTGAAAAACATTTTGTTTAAGAACCTCTCAGACACTATCATACCATGCTCTTAGTACATTTTTGAGTGGATTTGAAGTCATTACTCAAAGTGGAACTAAATTCATTACTTGCATCAAATAGTAATCTGGGAAACATTTCTTTTATTTATATACGTTTGTCACTGAAATCAACTTGAGCTTTCCTTCAGTCAAAACTGTATTTTAGTCTCTGTGGGTAGTTAGGCCTTTGGCAATTCCTTTGAAAAATGCATCTCTACAGAATTTACAATAAACCAAACCATTTTTAGCCAAACATGAGATTTGTGAGCTTCATTTAAAAATCAAATGTAGAAGAGCCCTTTTCTTGCCTGGTAGATATTTTAGTTCCGCTCTAATTTGAATATTTAAAAGTAAAGTGAAGCAGGCCTAGTGCTGATAAAACACTTTTCAGGAGGATAAATAATGTAGGCAGTGGTTAATGTTAGCATGTACTTCTTTGCATATTTTAAAACCAACGAGGACCTTCGTTCAATCGCATTAAAGTAAGGCTTTCGCATTCTCCCAGACAGCAGTAAAATGTATTTCAGAGGGTTTTGCACATTAAAGAAATGTGACCTATGAACTCAACATAATCTTTTCTGTCATAATGCTCACTTGTCAGGCTCTTTCCCCTTTGTGCTATGACTAGGTGGCATGGATAGTGGGAAGCAATACTGTATCTGCAGCGCCTGTTGAAAGCTGAAAAGCTCAATTCATCTACTCTTTGATCTGTTCCATCGTCTTTAATGATGCATGATGTGACTTACAGGTTGTCTTTGTGTAGGATTTCGTTTGAATTTCTCCACTATAGACTGAAGGTTCATAAGTTCACTGACTACAGTATCTGTTAAACTGTGGCTCTCGGGCCCTAGAGTCTAGGATATTGTATCCTTCTTGAATTACGACAAGAGACTACAGAATGATTGGTGCTGCTGATACAGAGTAATGCATAGGCCTACTACATTTTGAAAACAAACATTTTAATGTTTATCATGGAGTCATAATATACTAGAAATCCCCCATTTAATTGGTAAATAAGTTCCATAGGTGCTGACACACCAAGCAGACGGCAAAGAATGTGGCGACGAATGCCAACTGTGGCGTTGCGTCACGTCTTCTCACGCTATCAAACATTGATTTAAGCTAGGCTACTTGTCCTTGACAACATTAAACATTTGGGAGGACACATGCTGCTGATAAATTTGTATAAATTAGCTTCCACAAAGAAAAGGGAGGCTATGAAGCTACGGTAACTAGTATTGATGTAACTTTTGTAGATGTTATATCAACATGTGCTGAGTCATCAGCAGCTCCTGCACACTCTTTGGTTATCCTGCTGTATACAAAGGAGGGGGGTCTAGCTAGTGTTAGCGCTCTCTCTTTCATGGGTTCAGATGTGGTGAAAGTAAATGACCAGACTGTCAAAACTCACAGGAACAGGTAGTCCAGCATACCGTATGTTACACCGTGACTCAAATCACAACACAGAGTAGTGTATAGAGTGTTCAAAACACAGATGGGGCTAAGGGACACGGCTTCACAATTAATCGTGATTTTATCGTAGGGTGACCAGTCGTCTCGGTTTGACCGGGACAGTCCCAATTCTGTCCCGACAAAAGCCTGTCAGGACGTTAAAATGTCCCGGTTTACACCAACCACTATGAAATTGTCCCGGTTGTCAGCGATTACATAGCCAATGTGGTCATATTATAGCCCGATCATTAACTAAACCCATGTAGAAAGAATAATAAAGTGTCCAGCGTATGATTTTAACAATGTGTGTGTGTGTGTGTGTGTGTGTCTGTGTGTGTCAGTCAATCGCAGCGGTCTGCGTCATAATATGTGCAGCCAGCGTTACATTGTATATTTGTAAACATTGTCGCAATGCCTCTTCTTATCTGTCCCATTTTAACCAGTCCCTCCAGTTCCGCTGGAAAGTCAGCGGACGAGCGCTGTGTGGAAACGTTCGCGCATTTCAAAAGCAGGGAGATTCCGTTCAAAAATGTAGGTCCTATTTGTCAGTTCTGACTCTGGTTAAAAAAGACCGAAGAAGATGTTGCTAGCGTGAGACACGTGAAAGTAACTTGTAAACATGTCATGCTGTCCGTTTGTATTAAACTTGCAAACATATTTGGATGTTGTGGACATTCAGTTCTTCATTAGAAGATACAACAATCACTGTGCAAATTCTGATTTGAACACAACTTGTGCATAATGATGTACCCACCTTACCTAATGCTTTAGTTGATGTGTTGTTCATGCATGAGGTCATGAATGAGAGGCTATGAACTCATGTCAATTCCTGATGATTCATAAGCTATAAAGGAATGAAGTAATGCACAAATCATGAATTAATTCATGCATTAATTCATAATTCATGTACCCTTACCGTAAAGTGTTACCATAACTTTAGTTCAATCCTGTGGCAGCAATTCCAAATAATTCGTTTAGTGCCATGCAATGAAAAATACCTTTTCACAAGTTCAGTGGGTGCATTTTTTCAGAAGAATGCTTTAATTCCTAAAAATAAAGTTGGTCCCACACAAAACTCACTCAATGTCTTTTAATATTATTTATTAGCTATGTAGGCTACATATACAAGAACATTCATGAATATTAACTGAGATACCCCATTATGTTGTGAACAGTAGGCCTATGTGTGCTGTTGGCAAAATTGTGTCAAATATCTGTCTGTGTCTATGTCTGACCTGGGCTGGCACATGTTCACATTAAAAAGCGTGTGCGTGCACGAGCACTACGGTCACGCGCAAAGTGTCCTTGTTTTAGTTCTGTTTAAATCTGGTCACCCTATTTTATCGAAATTGCAATATGGACTATTGCAATATCCAAATGGCAGGGCGGCACAATATTTGTTAAATATGTGTCAAACCATTCTGAATTAAGTATTGTGGTGCTGCAAAGACGTCCCGTCCTACAAATCGTATCCTACAGACTAAAGAAAAAAGTCTTTGCTAAGGATTAGGGTGACCAGACGTCCCGGTTTGACCGATTTTGAAGTTAATGTCCCGAGTCCTGACAAAAGACTGTCGGGACGCTAAAATGTCCCGGTTTACACCAGGAGCAGCGTGAGCCGATTTTGCCGGGTCTTCAGCCCCGAATGTTTTGAGTTTATCCCCGATTGTAAATTTGTCCAGTTTATTTTTCCGAGGCGAATAGAACGGGCAGCTACGTGCGGGGTCCGATCATGCTGTATTTGTTGCTATCACCTAGCAACCGTCTCTCCGTGAGGAAAGCTGTGAAAGCCTGGTGAAAGCCGGGTGCAGTTTTCGGCGGAGTCATAGCCAAATCAGTCTAATACATTGATGCCATCAACACAAAGTTTAGGAGCACAACACTACTGATTTAGTTTGAAGTTCCTGTGACGTGATGTTTACAGTCTATGGTTCAGACTCAGACACACGGAGCTCTGAAGCAGACCTGTTTACAGCGCAGCTTCAGGTTATAACGGACGCGCTCAGCTGTTGACATGCTGCGGCAGATGTGTTGCGTTTGTGCTCTGTGTATTTCTGCAGTAGATTCGGTTTTCCACCTCCAATGTAGAGCGGTGTACAGCCCTATGGTACAGCCACTTGCCTAGCTAAACTCGTTGTCTCATTCAAACACCCAAACGGGGCTCTGTGTCTGGTAGAAGGTCTATTCTACCTTATCAGCAGAGCAATCACGTAATGCACTGCAGACTAATGGTGCAGGTAGCCGATTATAACTTACTTTTTCTCAAAATCATGACATCAAATCACAGAGAACACAGATATATTGTATTTTGAATGTGCACAAAGTTTTGGACATTGCTCAAACACATCTGAAATATTACAGTCCAGGGGTATACATTAACAACAAAAGAGCAAAACAGGAGGGAGGAGTAGGCCAAATGATGCTTAGGCTACATGTGTGCTGACTCAGATATAGGCTAATTAGAAAAGTCCATCCAAAGGAGAATAAATAGTTGAAAGCAATACAGAATGCCTGAGAGCCTTACTTCAATATATTCCATTATGTTTATATATTTGGATTGTAATCTATGTTTGTCTTTACATAAAGATATTTGCAGCATACATTGATTCAGAAAAAGGTAGAAATATGTGCATAAAAATTCACCAGAATGCAGGAAATGAAGTGTTTAATGCTCAAATTTTTCAATAAATAATTTAAATTCTTTTGGTGTTATTGGAATAAATAACACTTCAAAAAATCTTTTTTAGAATGAGGAGCCTATGATCAAAATAATGAAGTTACTGTCTTTGTCTATGTCTGACCTGGGATGGCACATGTTCATGTTAAAAATAGTGTGCGCGTGCACAAGCACTACGGTCACGCGCAAAGTGTCCCGGTTTCAGCTACCGGAAATCTGGTCACCCTACTAAGGACAGATCCTCGCAAAAATCACACTATAATCATTTTAATTGGTTTTAATTTAATATTTTTCAATTAAAATGAGAATAATGATACAAAAATCATTCCCTCCAATGACGTGAATCATATCGCAATATCAGTCAAAATAATCGCAATTAGATATATCGTGCAGCCCTACTATGTGCATACTCACACTAGGCCCAGTTGCTCACATTAGTCCCCCCTCCCCACTTCCTCCGCTGGTCTGCACTCACACTGCAATAAAAAATGTAGGGCCAGAGCATACTTTTACATCATCACATTGCGGGACTCGCCGACTACAATCCCCCTTCATCTGTAAAGTAAGAAAAGCCCACCTCTTTCAAGCTGGCCAGGGCACGGAGTAGCGGAGAGATCACACTAGTTAAAGGAACTGGACTTGCTCGGGCACGGTTTAACTAGGCCAAGGTAGAGTATGTCCTCAGTAACGACTAAGATCACCATTATTATATTATATTATTATATTACCAACCATGTCTTGTGCCTGTCCACACAGTTACTGACATTGCTAGTCTGTATCAAAAATGTACAGTCCCTGAAAAACACTTATGTAGGGCGCTGTTGAAAAAATTAATGAAACTGACATTTTTTACTTTCGGTAATTACAGGTTTGGTCAAATAAATACACAGTTGAACAAACACTTTGTTTTATTGAATTTACTGTTTCTTATCAAAAGTAAAATTTGAATCAAATTCACACACACACACACACACACACACACACACACACACACACACACACACACACACACACACACACACACACACACACACACACACACACACACACACACACACACACACACACACCTCTCAGTGGAATACTGAATGCCTTTGATCATTCCACTTGATCACAGCTTGAAGATGTCAGCTGCGTTTGAGATAGGGAGAATTTGTCATTGGCTGCTGCCAACTTTCTCTGTCATCCAATTTTACTGCCTTAATTTACAGCCGAAGCTGACAATTTGAGTGTGAATGAGGGAGTCTCACAACACATAACTCCATATCTAACACCTTCTCATAAACAATAAACTACCTAAGTTATTTTGTTCTTGTCTCATCCTCCACTATTAAGAACTTCTTAATAAGGATCTATTAACAAGCACTGCAGGGAACAAATTCAGATCTTTTGGATTATTCACTGAAGCTCTGCTTGCGACCAAAAAACAACAACAAAAAAAACATTACGTTATTGTCAACGAAGTTCTAAAGCAAGGTTAGATGTTCAAGGTTGCAACACAGTTTAAATTTAGACTGACTGTTATATGACTTGACCATGTAAAGCTGCGCAAAGTAGAGCCTGTTTTTACTCCATTAGAGAAGGGACAATCATAATTATGAAAATGAGATAAGGGAGAATCAAAATGACCTGATTGAAAAAAAGAGAAAAAGTCCTCCAGTGCAGAACTTAGTTTGATTGATTTGGAGCAGATGAGCCTAGGGCTCCACTGTTGGCAGCCCAGGGTTCATGCTGTAATGATAGCTTTATAATTAAGATTAAATACCATGGAGCACAGACAAGACACTCAAGTGGTGTTGCAGGCTTCTCCAATGACACTGGGAATAATTGGAGAGAAGTATCTACAATCCCTACCTCCCAAAAGAGTAGGAGAATGGGTATCACTATATGCAAACACTAGATGAGACTGAGAATTAGAATGAGTCTGAAACATCAAGATCGCTCAATTCTTTTAGAATGCGTGATAACTCACAATCTCTGTGTCGCTTGCGGGTCTTAAAAAGAAAGAGCTTGATTTATGTATTACTGTAGTGTATAAATTTAAAAAAATTGAAGCAAAAGGCATGTGTTAAACAGCAGATTATGTGTGATTATGATGATTCACTCTTTACACGGGGCAGATTGGAGAGCCATCTGGGCAGCAGTTATGACTGAGACAGACTGACTTCTGTTGCTAATGAGTTGGACAGCATGAAAAGAACAACCGCATTCTCAACAACTTTCTTTTTTTATATTTGAGGAGACGGTGAGACTTTTTGTCCAACATATCATGTGAGTAAGTCAGAGTAAGGAAAATATCGCCTCATAGACATCCTTTGTTAAATAACATTTTTCAGTCAGTTGTCTACTTTTCAGTGTTTCAGAGCAGCTTGTCAAGGTTCATGTTCAAAGTGGCCATCATTTCTCACCTTCGCTGACATCTCCTATCTGATGAGGGTGAAGTCGAGTCGCTTAGATGACTAATAATCATATCAAAGGTGCCATGTCATCTAGCAGATTTAAATAAGAGGGTTTGGGGGAGCATTTGCATGCATCTGTATGCCTGGGCTAAGAGGCTAATGTCATAAAGCACAGCGCAGACATGATTTAATGTAATCTGTCATGTCATATGCTAATCTTCAGTCCTCTCAGTAACATGCAGCATGTTAGCACGGGGAGATTTCAAGGAGCACTACAGTAAGTCAGAGGTGTAGTACTGAACAGATTAACTACAGTATGTGTTTGTGCTGAACCTTTCATTGAGTTGATACAGTCAGTCAGTCTGTATTAGTTACTGTAATTTGTATTGCTGTAAAAATGGATAGATATGAGACTGAGTAAAGTAAACTGTCAGTACCACTTGAATTTGTAGGGCCTTACCGATGAGTTATTTCGAAGCTCACTAAGGCCCTGTTCTGACCTGGTTTAAATATCCTTCCTGAATGATCCGATCACAGGTAATAGGATATAGGAAAGCTGTACAGCAAATCGAGCTAACTAGCTAACGGCAGCCAACTACAGTAATTAACAGTCAACTGTTACTTTAGCAACAAATAAAGCTATCTGTCCAAAACTCCATAAATCACTGTCATCAAACTGGCCTTATCTTCTCTGGGAACCATGACCTTATCGTGGTAGAGAGGTTTGTGTGTCCCTATGAACCTGAGGACTGTGTTGTCTGGAGCTTGTTGCTCCTGGTAGGGTCTCCCATGGCAAAGTGGTCTCAGGTGAGGGGTCAGACAAAGAATGGTTCAAAAACCCTATGACCCAACGGGATGAGGTAGAGTTACCCTGCCCGGAGGAAGCCCGGGGCCCCTGTCTGGAGAGGCGTGATTGGGAGGAACGGCCTCCCTGATCTAAACCCGTGTGGTTGTTCGTTATTGGACTTCTGTGCTAGTCATGGATTGTCTATAACGAACGCCATGTTCGAACATAGGGATGCTCATAAGTGTACTTGGTACCAGAGCACCCTAGGCCGAAGGTCAATGATCGATTTTTTAATCGTATCATCTGACCTGAGGATGAATGTTTTGGACACTCGGGTGAAGAAAGTGGTGGAGCTGTCAACCGATCACCATCTGGTGATGAGTTGGGTAAGGGGGTTGAGGAAGACTCTGGACAGACCTGTTAAGCCCAAACAGGTAGTGCGGGTAAATTGGGAGCGTCTGGAGGAGGCCCCTGTCTGACTTTCAACTCACACCTCTGGCGGAGCTTTTCGTTTATCCCTGTGGAGGCTGGGGGCATTGAACCCAAGTGGACAATGTTCAAAGTTTCCATTGCTGAAGCTGCAGCGGGGAGCTGTGGTCTTAGGGTCTTAGGTGCCTCAAGGGGCGACAAACACTGTGGTGGACACTGGTGGTCAGGGAAGCCGTCCGACTGAAGAAGGAGTCTTTCTGGGATATGTTATCCCAGAGGCCTCCGGAGGCAGTTGCAGGGTACCAAAGCGCCCGAAGAGCTGCAGCCTCTGCTGTGAAAGAGGCAAAGCAGCGGGTGTGGGAGAAGTTCGGAAAATACATCGAGAAGGACTTTCGGTCGGAACCAAGGTGCTTCTGGAAAACCGTTCGCCACCTCAGGAGGGGGAAGCGGCTGGGATGAGGATCAGCTCCTCTAAATCTGAGGCCATGTTTCTCAGCAGGAAACCGATGGAGTGCCTACTCCAGGTAAGGAATGAGTTATTGAAGTGAAGGAAGTGAAGTGAAGGAGTTCAAAAACCTTGGGGTCTTGTTTGCGAGTGAGGGGACAATGGAGCGAGAGATTGGTTGAAGAATTGGCACAGCAGGGGCGAAATTACATTCAATTTATCGCACCATTGTGACGAAAAGAGAGCTCAGCCAGAAGGCAAAGCTCTCGATCTACCGGTCAGTTTTCGTTCCTACCCTCACTTATGGTCATGAAGGCTGGGTCATGACTGAAAGAACAAGATCATCTGTGAGGAACTCGAAGTACAGCCGCTGCTCCTTTGCATCGAAAGGAGCCAGTTGAGGTGGTTTGGGCATCAGGTAAGGATGCTCCATGGGCGCCTCCCTAGGGAGGTGTTCCAGGCACGTCCAGTTGGGAGGAGGCCTCGGGGAAGACCCAGGACTAGGTGGAGGGATTATATCTCCAACCTGGCCTGGGAATGCCTCGGGATCCCCCAGTCGGAGATGGTTGATGTGGAATGGAAAGGGAAGTTTGGGGTCCCCTGCTGCAGCTGCTGCCCCCACGATCCAACCCCGGATGAGTGGACGAAGATGGAAGAATGGACAAACTGGCCTTATAACATGTTATGACATCTTACCGAAAATTCCGAATGGTTCCACTTTACTTACGGTCGAGAATTATTGAGCATTTGATAGTGTAATCAAACTCCAAATGGATAAATTTGTCATTTATTTTTATATAACCAGCTTTGGTCTTCTGGTTTTCCATAATGACCTTTGTGTATTGTGAACATAGAAATAGCTGTATGGTTATGAAGCTATTTAGGACAAATAATTCTCGAATAAACCTATAATATGCTAAACTTCAATGTGACAAAGGGTTGTGGCTATTATTGTTATTGCTTTTCTTTGATTGTTTTTTGCCATGTGGGGTCCCATGGTCCTATTGAAGGCCCAGAGTCCAGGACCACGGTTCGCCACTGGTCAATACCAACCACTTATGACAGTTTAATGTAATGTTAACACATATAGCTTAATAGTTTCTTTAAGTTTGATAATTAGGGCTGCTATGACATATTTATGACATGGTGTTGTAGGACTTTTATTATAAAGACTGTATAGTAAATGAAACGTGTCATCCACTGTTTTACAGCCGCTCTTTTGACCACTTATTCAGGCTCGCTGCCTTCTAAATAGCAGTAGACATTGCAACGTGAGAACACGTCTGTAGTAATATACTACATATTTGTGAATTTGGGTAAGTTTATGTAGCCATTGTATACCGGCTGTCCCGACAAGGTCACCTTTTTCAGGCAACTTGTGTTGCCAGGTCGGGGTATATCATGTAGTCTGGCAAAACTTGACTTTGAAAGGTTTCCATGCCTATCTTAAGGACTGCATTAATGATTGGTAATTGGCATGGTGTGCATTGAAATTATATACAGGTTTCTTTATTAAAAAAAAAAATACAATCAATTCAATTCAGTTCAATTCAGTTTTATTTATAGTATCAAATCATAACAAGAGTTATCTCGAGACACTTTACAGATAGAGTAGGTCTAGACCACACTCTATAATTTACAAAGCCCCAACAATTCCAACAATTACAGTAATTCCCTCAAGAGCAAGCAGTGCGACAGTGGCGAGGAAAAACTCGGACAGACCAAGGCTCTTGGTAGGCGGTGTCTGACGGGCCGGTTGGGGATATGATGAACAGTGGCGATAATAATCAAATTAATAATGGAACAGTGACTTCAAATAGTAGTCGTAGTAATCACAATTCAATGACAGAGGATCTTGTTTGTGGTAAACTGACAGCGCCTTCTTACAGCATGAGCTACCAACTGAGGTGTGGTAGTACAACATACATCCAGTGAGGTGGAGGTCCACCCCCGTCTGCTCCAACTTTTCCCTCAGAAGTGTTGGCTGGATGGTGTTGAAAGCACTGGAGAAATCATAGAACATGATTCTCATAGTGATTCTAGCCTTTTCCAGGTGGGAGAGAGATTTGTGGAGAAGGTATATGATAGCATCATTCACCCCAGTGCCAGGTTCATAGGCAAACTGAAGTGGGTCCATGGATTGGCTCACCAGGGGGCGGAGATGGACCAGGACCAGCCTTTCCAGAGTCTTCATCAGGTGGGATGTCAGTGCCACCGGCCTGTAGTTGTTGAGATCCTTGGGATGCGGGGTCTTTGGCACAGGCACCACGCAGGAGTCTTCCAGAGCTGTTATGTACCTCTCTGAAAAACTGACAATGCATTATGGTGGTTAGAGCTCCGAATCTTTGTACGTTATATAATTGTGTCAAATTTTATGTAATTTGATGGAATTGATGTGATCAGTAGCGATTTTCAATGTAAAATGCCAAACATATATACTTTTTGGTTCTGTTTGATCACACACATGGTATGTTTGTTTCTGAAGATGGATCACGTATATGGCTTTTCTCTTGTGTGGTGTTCAGAATTCAGTGGCAATTTCTATTCTTGCAAAATGGTGTACAGTGAGGCACATATAAGCCAATGAACCTGATACATCACTGGTGCATTTGCCCGTTCTTCAGTTTTGCTTGATGTGACCTTTTCTTTTTGGGGGTAACGTTCTCTTTTCATACAAATTGCAATTTCCACACACTTGTATCATTGGCTCGCAGTACACATGGTGGGAGGAAAGAGCTAAATTTGGTCAGAAGTGGCACTGCTGCCAAAATACCAAAGAATGAAAAATAAATTCATTGGAGGAAAATGTCAGGTACGAAGCTGTGAGAGGGACTTTGGAGGTCTGACAAGACACAATTACAGACTGGCCCCCCACTGAGGACTGGGATGTGGTATTTTCATGTTGGTAGTCTCTCAAGTAATCCCACAGCAGCGTGGCACACCCCTCTTTGATCTGTGTGGAGGGGGCATCTGGTGCATCCCTCTTTCGCTACTGTGGGAATGAATGTCAGGACAAAGTCAGCAAAGAGCCAGCCCCTCCCAAACACACTCCCGATGCACACAAGCATTAAAATTTGTAAACAGCAAGCCTTCTGTCTTTTGATGATGATCTCTGTAAGGGAGGACAGACAATGAATGACTGTAAAATGGTTACATCTAACACATTGTACTTTAATATGATGGGCTGTAAAACTAGTAGTAGGTAGTACAAACTCACATACCGTATTCTTACTGTATTTTGTACTCTCATCTAATAATCTTTGCAATTATTCATACCCTGAAGACAGCCTGATGCATTGCCTGTGGTAATTAAAATGATTAAGTGAGAAGTGCAAAATGGTAATTCATCCTTGCATGACAGAGTTAAGTAAACCTGGTTATAAAACCTGCCTAATTAGCTGCCGTAAAATAGAGCAGGATGGTAAACCAGTGAACAGGTACAGTAGTTACAGAGAAAGAGGTATTCGATTTTAGGTTTGCCAGATGGTCATCTTGTTTATTTTTCACCCTAACAGAACTAAAGCTCTTCATATTACATTTGTTCAATATAATGTTTAACACTGTTACAAACAGGTAATCTATTTTTTGTATACTTCTGGCACAGTAGAGGTATGAATAATGGCAAATAATGGCCATAAAGATTTACATTGTTTTAAGCAACTCCCTACCTATATGTGGAATTTAATGAATATTGAATACTTAATGTTGAAATTTAAATGGCATTGAATTTACAGCACTTTCATATTTTACTTTAAAAAAACATCTAACTTAATTCATGTCGTTACTCTATTTGTTATGTTCAATAGTCTATAGGCTTCACAAATGCCAGTACTCCATTATTTACAAAACGATATTCAAATTACGGAAATACAATCAGCAGCAATCAAGCCTGAATGGAATCAATGAGATCTCTGGCGTAACAGATTACATTCTGTCAGTTATATATGGCCTGCCTTTCTAAAACCAAAAATGGATGAGCAAAAGTGTAAGGAATGGATAAAGGTGTGTTTGTCTGCTCTTAAAGACAGTGAAATGAAAAATACATTTCCATGTTCTAATCCTGTGTCCCTGTGTTAATTGTCCATTTATCTCTTATTGCATGCTAAATATTCGTCAAAAACATAAAAATATAAAAATATTTCTAATTATTCATCTTCTGTTTCAATTTGCCAGTCCTCTGCTCAGTTAAGGTTAGCCTCTCTTATCCTGTCCAGTCTTTGATATGAAGTTGTAATGCCAACAAACAACATGTCGCAACCAATGACCAGCCCACAGAGACATGTACAATAACCTTTCCCAACATTGCCCATCTCAGCACGAGTCTGTCACATGCTCAATAGCATTGCATGTGACACTACACTCTGGGGCAAATTTCTCCCAAATATGATTTGAGATGATTGAAAGCTTTTTGATTTAAAAGTGTATTCTCTTAAGCTAAGTGCTCTCAGAGACCATCAAGGAAATTTAATTGCCTCACTTAGAGGAAAAAAAAGCAGGTTTTCTGACCCAAACGATATCAGATCTTAACATCTCAATAGAAACACATGGAATTGGATGGTCAACTGGGCGCCTAATGTCATTGGGAAATGCAATTTTCTGATGGCATTTCCTAAGTCTGTCTCACCGAAAGAACAAGATTGATCAAAATCTCAATGAGCCATTTTCAGAAGTGGACTTTGGCTTTGGCTTTATGGTAGATTATGGAGCCAAACAACCATGAATGTTGACCTTATAAATGGAAAGTTTGTCTATTTGAAAAACAGTCGGCCTGACGTGACTGTTTGCACTGGTACAAAGGCAAAAAGGATTTAAAAAATCAAGTTTATAAAGAGTGGAATAAACAACCTACATAAATTGTGCATGATACACACATAGTGTACATAACACACTAATATCCATACAAATGTTTTAGTTTGTAAATTTCATAAGCTTAGACACTAATCTGAGTTCATTTGCCTTTTTCCTCCACCATGCAGGGGCGGGTCTAGAGACGGTGGGTGGCATGGTATTTGGATACACAATTTGTTGAAAATAAAAACAAATGATAATGAATGTAGTGTGTTTTATTTAGCTAAATGGCATTGTGCTGTTCTATCCTATCCAATATTTCCTATATTTCTAAGCAGATGCCACCCCAGTTAAAGAAATCCTGGAATCGCCCCTGCCACCATGCTCAATTACATCTATCTGAACTGAGAACACAAATTTCCCACATGCTACCCAGCATGGTGTGAAGTCCAGACTGGCCAACAGCCTGCTGCTGGACAGTCATGGTCATAGGTAATGCCAAGCTGAGGTGGATCATCCCCAACCTTTTCAAACAAGATGGAGATATCGTCTGAGTTGAGAGTCCAACACATTGCTGAAATAAACCAGACAGTCCATAAAAAAAATCTGTGAGGAACATAAAAGATTCTAGTATATACAAGGAAAATAAATGTTCAAGCAGACGAGTATTATTATGCTGAATATGGGGCAAGGGCACAGCTCTTTCCATCAGGCCATACATTCATGTTGTTGATATTCAACTAAAAGCAAAGAATGTAGTTCATTCCAACAAACCACTCAACACTCTCAGTGCTATTACATTATATTAAACCTGGCTTAGCTCCAGAAAACAGGGAATAATATCAGTATGGCAATGTAAGCTAATGCTGTCATCAAAGACATGCTCATTACAAAGCCTCTGTCACATTTATTTTCGATCGTATTCATTTATTATGTTGTGCATGTCACTATCCTTTTAAGATTAGCTGATGGTGAAAAGGTAAATTGTGCTAAATGCTTGCTCCTCTGCTTGTTCCACTGCCTTTAATGAGCACTATGAAATAAATTTAATGAACTATAAAAAGCTGTAGTCTACCTTTATACACACATTTTATGTATTTTTCTTTTTCCCTTACATAGTCGTCCTACCATGACGACCATGAAATGTCAAGGCACTATGGTTCAGACCCCTACTTCACACTGGTTTCTCAGGTAACAGCTAAACACCTAAATGTAAAATATTGATCAAAGACAAAGCCCAAATATTGCAACTCTGAAAGAAAGAGCAAAAGCGTTGTGTTAGACTTGGGACACATATTATGTGAGGGATTGTTATTGCTAATTGTACAGCCACAAGTAAAGGTAGGCAGTGGGGTGAGGAAGAAGTAGGCTTTTAGCTAGATATTATGGTAATCTGTAGGAGTGATTATCCACTCTGCACTCTGTGTCCACTGGCTTTTTTTTTTATTTCATCCCTCGCATTGAGTGAACACTGTTATACAGTAAGAGGACAATGAGACTGGCCAATGCAAACATTTTGGTGATTGTAAGCCTGGCTGATGAGGGTACAAGGCATTGATGGGAGTAACGTGTTACAAAAGTAACACAATTACAGTAACGCAAGTTACAACGCATTTTAACCCGACTTTTATTGCCGTTTGTTTTTTTAAGAATTCACCAACACCGCAAAACATTTTGGCACAGAAAAAAAGTCTGCCGGTGTTATTTCCTGTTGCTGGATTGGGTGGTTGAAATGACTGCAGAGACGGATGCATTTGCGACACGGACATTATTTTCAAGAGTTTTTTATGCTGTGTTGAAGCAATTTATTTTATAGCTTTAGTTAATTTGCGGATTCAGATTAATAATACAAAATATTATGAATAAATTATGATGTATATAATGGATAAAGATGAGACTTTGTTGATCCCGTGGTGAAATTCACCAACTACCTGCCAAGTCATACTTCCGAGACAGTAATATTGTAATATAACTAATTACTCTCAAATGACAGTAACTAGTAATCAATAATGTATTACATTTTGGAAGTAACTTGCCCAAAACCGGACTAAGGCAACATGCAGCCTTAGATACAGTATGGTGTGTCTTGGCTCTAAATTAAATTAAATTTTATTTATAGTATCAAATCATAACAAGAGTTATCTCAAGACACTTTACAGGTAGAGTAGGTCTAGACCACACTCTATAATTTACAAAGACCCAACAATTCCAGTAATTCCCCCAATAGCAAGCATTTAGTGAGACAGTGGTGAGGAAAACTTCCTTTTAGGGAGAAACCTCGGACAGACCCAGGCTCTTGGTAGGCGGTGTCTGACAATGCCAGTTGGGGGGTGTGATGAACAGTGGTAATAATAGTCACAATAAAGATGATGGAACTATGACTAGGAATAGTTGTTGTAGTAGTTTGTGGTGTAGCAGGGCACTGCAGGGCATTGCAGGGCGTAGCAGGGCGTAGCAGGGCACTGCTGAGCGTAGCAGGGTGTAGCGGGGCATAGCAGGGTGCGGAGCAGGACCACGGCGACAGCTGCAACCATGATTTAGGTGCCACCCTAATCCAAGGAAAACCGCTGGGCGACAAAAAACATAAGGGCAAATAAGCTCTGGGAATAAGCTCCCCAGAGCTAGGTTAGTAACAAGCATTTCTGGGACATGGATGTACACAGACGGAAAGAGAGAGGAGAGAGGAGCTCAGTGTGTCAAAGGAAGGAAGTCCCCCGGCAGTCTAAACCTATAATTGATTTATAATGATTGATTGATAATTGATTTCAAAATACTTTTGCTGGTTTATAAATCACTAAACGGTTTAGGGCCAAAATACATTTCTGATCTGCTACTACACTATGACCCACCCAGACCTCTCAGGTCGTCTGGGACAGGTCTACTTGTTGTCCCCAGAGTCAGAACTAAACAGGGGGAAGCAGCGTTCAGTTTTTATGCTCCACATATCTGGAACAAACTCCCAGAAAACTGCAGGTCCGCTGCAACTCTGTTCTTTTAAATCCAGGCTGATGACATATCTTTTTAATGTTGCCTTTCTTTAAATAACCTATTTTTAACTGCTCTTTCTTTAAAATTCTATACTGCACTGTACATTTTATTCTTTTCTTTTAATGATTTTAAATTGTTTTTAATTGTTTTCTAATTGCTATTTACATTTTATTTTTTGTCTTTTAATGCTTTGAAATTGTTTTTAATTGTTTTTCTAACTGTTTTTTAATGTTTCATGTAAAGCACTTTGAATTGACTTGTTGCTGAAATGTGCTATACAAATAAAGCTGCCTTGCCTTGCCTTGCCTATAACAGCATAATTAAGAACTGGTGCAAGACAGACCTGAGCCAGTTCTATAAGAGTTGGTGAATCTGACGACTACAAAGAGAAGCAGAGAAGAGGTGCCGTGTCTGCAGCAACTCCTCACTCCCTAACTATAAGCTTTATCAAAGAGGAGAGTTTTAAGTTTACTTTTAAATGTGTTGACGGTGTCTGCCTCCCAAACACAGACCGGGAGCTGGGGTCCGTTTCAGGAAGGAGGTTTAACAAACTCTGAGTGTAACCCTGATGTCTGAGTTGATTTACCCTGAGATGGGAAACTCAGAGTTTTCGGTTCCAGAATAGCTGATATGAGTTGGTTCAATCAACTCGGAGTATGTTCACGCGCGTTCACCACCACAATAAAAAGGCAGTTTGAATGGAGCCATGATACTACGATTCACCATGGTAACAACCACAAACAAACGGGTCGGCTGAAATAAACAGCGAGTTTGAACATGCATTTCGTTAAAAAAGCAAGACAGCGGTTGGTGTGGGAGAAAATTGCTGCTTGAGTCAATGCATAAGCATGAACAGTGTATTAATTTCATATTTAATCACAGTTAACTTATAATATTACTGGTGAAAACTGGAATTGTATTACACCTATTATCCTATTCTGAGGCTGCAGCACCAGGATCATTAACAGATTATAATTTATCTATAATTTATAATAATTTATTTCTTTTTAATGGCTCTCACTGGTTTGTGTCCAAGGAACACTACAAAAAACGTTTAAAAAATGTTTCAGAGCGAGTCACCTTTCTGACGGCTCTGCATACAGTAGCTTTACTATTACAGTATGATAAGTATACACACCAATAAAGAAAACTGCTGTTTCTTTATGTCGTAATGCGACATAAAGAATCTGCTGGGATGTTAAAGCATGTCCACGATGGTGGATGTTAGTGATATGAGGACAGATAAGGTATCTACATATCTGATGGACTGTGAAAAAATGTGGAAATGAAAATACATGTAGTCGGGACTCAATATCATCTCCTGACGTAAACTCTCTGTGAAGTAATACAGCTTTTTCATCAACAGGATCGTTGACAAAAGGACATGACATTTTCGAGAAAAAATGTTTCATAATCTGCCTAACAATAAGTTTTTTTATTCATGCAGATAACAAACTGCATTAAAATGTGCCTAATACAGACTGAATGAATGAATGAGGAAATGAGAGAGAAGAAACATCAAGTTTCTCTCAGTCTCCTCCCTCTGACGCAGTGTCAGAGGGAGGAGACTGAGAGAAACTTGAGGTTTCTTGAAGAAAACCTGCTCCCGACCAGGTTAGATTCACAGACTCAGTTACCATAGTAACTGACTCTGAGGTTAAGTTACCTCTCTTTCTGAAACGGAAAACCCAGAGTTTCCCTCATCTCAGGGTTAACAAACTCAGAGTTTTCACTAAACCTGCTTTCTGAAACGGACCCCTGGTTCCACAGGAGAGGAGCCTGGTAGCTGAAGGCTCTGGCTCCCATTGTACTTTTAGAGACTCTAGGAACCATAAGTAACTCTGCATTCTGGGAGCGCAGTGCTCTAGTGGGACAATAAGGTACTATGAGCTCTTCGAGATATGTTGGTACTTGACCATTTAGAGCTTTGTAGGTCAGGAGAAGGATTTCAAATTAAATCCTGGATTTTACAGGAAGCCAATGCAGAGAAGCTAATACAGAAGAAATATGATCTCTTTTCTTAGTTCTTGTCAGAACACGCGCTGCAGCATTCTGGATCAGCTGGAGAGTCTTAAAGGAGAATTCCGGTCGATTTCAGCACGTAGCTCTGTTGTTTGTAAATTTGGAGTGCTGTCAGTAGCAAGAAAAACAAAAACAATCGGTGCTGCCTACACCGTGTTATCCCCCTGCTAGAGTTAGCACCCAACAGGCTTAAACAGGGCAAGTATTAAACTTGTTTTTAGCCTCTAAACATGTTTGAGATATCATTACAAGTGCCTACCCATGTTCAGTTATTCCATCCGAGTGAACACAATGATTTTGACAGCAGTAGTGTTTGACTGACAGAAAGGCATACAAGTTTTGTTAATTCAGCCAGTGCATATACCTCTGTTGATTTCCTGTTTTCTGGTGAAGCAGGCACGGTGCCAGGATTCCAGTTTTGGATGGGCCAGACCAATTGTGGGTGGGCCTTAAATTAAAAACGTTATCAAATTCTGTTTAACCTAATAAATGACTGACTAATATACTTTTATATTATATGTGCTCACATAATAAAGACTGTAATAGCTTGATGCTCTTTAAATAGGTTGTTGCATAGGAAAAAGTTTCGGTGCAAAGGAACGAACCTATCCACGATCGCTCTCCCTGGTTCTGACCAAAAGAAGAGTGCTATGGAATCTCCATTACGCACCATACCTGGCTGTGCTATAGCGCATCTCTCCTGACCTAAGGCCTATAGACTGTAAAAGTGGTCAGGAATCTAATATTTCCCCAAAACATAGTTTAGTTCTGCTCATATACAGTAACATGAGGCCAAATATTTCACAATTCTGTTTAATTGTTTTAAGTTTTCAATAATATACAGATCAACAACACTGGCCGACAGTTTCAATCAATACTCGGCCACAGAACTTGTTCATTGACAACGTCATCTGTCATGTAAAACAAGACTCAAGTTCTACCGAAACTAACTGTTACTTTAGTGTGATAATGTTATAAACATGTTTTATAAAAAGAAAGAAATCACATTAACAAGCCCTAAAGCATCATTGACCATAACAAGAGACAAGAAGGAAAAACAACTTGACAACAGCAACAAGCTGTTATAGAAATAGAATTGCGCCTGCAGCTCTGTGTTATGAATCGATTATTTTAATCCATATATCTCGTATAACGACATAATACAACACAGGCAGAGTAGCCTTCACATACCTTACTGTTATCCTCTGGCGACTGGATACTTTAGCATGGTTGAGTTGTGGGATCATCCACGGAAGACAGATCCACAGGGTTATATCATCCACTCGCGAGGCAGAGGCAAAGGCAAAGGCACTATAGCACCGGCGCTGGTCGCGCTAGCCGCGCTAACAGCGCTAACAGCGCTAGCCTTGCTAGCATCCTGGGCTGGCAGAGAAGATGTGCTCGGTGTTGTGGATCTCAGCTCTCCTTCATCTCCTGGTTGCAGCGATGACTCTGAGACCGTTCGTGCACGTTTAAGGTACCTAAAAAACAACTGTTGCAACATTGTCCTTTACTGGAAATGATTTTCACACTCTCAGATCACTGGGAGCTAGCCTAGCATACCGACAAGCTACATCCGATCCGAACCTCACTGTCTGCTGAACTTGCGCGGAAACATAAAAATAGACATGACCAGCTTTTTTAAAATTGTTTTTAAAACTAAACATTTAGACTATTTTAGCACAAATTCTGAGATTATTTGCCGATTTTTAATAATTCTTCACCAAATTATAATATTAAAAGTTTTTTTGTTTTTTTTGAAGAAAAGTTTTGGGTGGGCCTGTTGAAAAGTGGGTGGGCCTATAAGCCTGTGGTGAAGTCCACACAATTGCCGAACTCATACAATCCAATATTCCAAAACCTATTTTTCCCCCAAAAAAACAATTTGCCGTGGTTATATCCATAATAATGACTGTGGCAACATGCTGTAACCTGACACCACAGCTCAGCCAGCATACCAGAGCGACCGTCTGCAGTTCAAAAGTTCAAGAGCTATTGCGCATGCACATAGGTAACTAGGCAACAAGCAAAGAGGAGCTCACAGAGCTGATAGACGGAGCTTGGAGTTAGATCAGGAGTAATCTGAGAAAATGGTTTGAGTTTGGAGTTAGACCAATTAAGAGAGTAATCTGAGCAAAAATGGTTTGAGTTTGTGCGAACATTCCAAATTACCGTGTAACATTTTGATGAGGACAAAAATTAAGAGATATTTGCAAATGTCATTGCAAAAGCGAAAAAGACCAGCTACAGACAAATGGCATCTTTAGATTTCTGACAAAAATAAGTAGTAGATGGGGGACAGTAGTGCTGGGGGCCAGGGCAATACCATCCAGAGTAGCTATATCTTTAGATAATAAGGTTCGGAGGTGTTTAAGGCCTAGCACAATAACTTCAGTTTTGTCGGAGTTTAACATCAGAAAATTGTAGGTCATCTATGATTTTATATCTTTAATGCATGCTTGAAGTTTAGCTAACTGACTGGTTTCGTCTGGCTTGATTGATAGGTATAAATGGGTGTCATTCGCATAACAGTGAAAGTTAATTGAGTGTTTCCTAATAAAATTGCCTAGAGGAAAAATTTATAAAGGAGAATAGAATTGGTCCAAGCACTGAGCCTTGTGGAACGCCATGGCTTACTTTAGCGTGCCTGGAGGATTCGTCGTTAACATTAACAAATTGAGATCTAACAGAGAAATAGGACTTAAACCAGCTTAGTGTGATTCCTTTAATGCCAACTAAATGTTCCAGTCTCTGTAACAGGATGGTATGGTCAAAAGTGTTGAATGCAGCACTAAGATCTAGTAAGACAAGTACGGAGACAAGTCCTTTGTCTGAAGCAGTTAGAAGGTCGTTCACCAGTGCCGTCTCTGTGCTATGATGTATTCTAAATCCTGACTGAAAGTCCTCAAATAAACTATTCATATTTAGAAAATCACATAACTGATTAGCGACTACCTTCTCCAGGATCTTGGAGAGAAAGGGGAGATTAGATATAGGTCTATAGTTGGCTAAGACCACGGGATCGAGGGTGGGTTTTTTCAGAAGAGGTTTTATCACAGCTACTTTAAATGACTGCGGTACATAACTTGTTAATAAAGACATATTGATCATATCTAATAATGGAGTGTTAACCACGGGTAACGCTTCTTTAAGTACCCTCATTGGGATGGGGTCTAAGAGACAGGTAGATGGCTTAGCTGAAGAGACCTTTAACATTAATTGTTGCAGGTCTATAGGATAAAAGCAGTCTAAGTATATGTCAGGACTCTAGCGTTCCTGCGTTTAAAGGTGAACCGTTAGAAGTTGAGGGCAAGATGTGATGAATTTTATCTCTAATTGTTATAATTTTATCATTAAAGAAGCTCATAAAGTCATCAATACTCAGAGCTATAGGAATAGATAGCTTAATAGAGCTGTGACTCTCTGTCAGCCTGGCTACAATGTTGAAAAGAAACCTTGGGTTGTTCTTATTTTCTTTATTAGTGATGAGTAATAGTCTGATCTGGCATTTCTGAGGGCCTTCCTATTTCTTTTCAGACTGTCTTGCCAATCTAAACGAGATTCTTCCAGTTTGGTGGAACGCCATTTACTTTCAAGTTTTTGCAAAGTTTGTTTTAATTTGCGAGTTTGGGAGTTATACCAAGGCGCTAGTTTCCTTTGCCTAATCATCTTCATTTTGAGGGGAGCAACAGAGTCTAAAGTCGTCCATAGCGAGGCCGTAGCATCGTCTACAAAATTATCAATTTGGGAGGGACTAAAGTTGACAAAAGAGTCCTCTGTTAAGGCACGTCACTGAGTTAAATGCTGTTGGAATATCTTACTTAAATTAAGCTATAGCACTGTCAGATAGGCATCTAGTGTAGAAGCTTTTATCTAATTGCGTATAGTCGGGTAGTATGAATTCGAAAGTTATTAATGAATGGTCTGATAATAAAGGATTCTGCGGAAATACTATTAAATCTTCAATTTCGATGCCATATGCCAGCACAAGGTCGAGGGTGTGGTTAAAACAGTGAGTGGCCTTATGCACACTCTGACTGAAACCAATTGAATCTAGTAGTGAGTTGAAAGCAATACTAAGGCTATCGTTGTCAACATTAACATGGATATTCAAATCACCTACAACACCTACTTTGTCTGATTTAAGGACTACACATGAAAAAAAACTCAGAGAATTCAGATACAAATTCAGAATACGGACCTGGAGCTCGGTAAACAACAACAAATGTAATGTTTTCCATGTTGGATTTAGAAGATTAAGAAGAAGGCTTTCAAACAAGTTCTAATTTAGTTTAGATTTAGGATTAATTAACAGGCTTGAATCCAAGATGGCTGCAACTCCCCCTCCTCGGCCAGAGCCTCGAGGAATTTCAGTATTATTATGACTGGGAGGAGTGGCTTCATTTAGACTAACATATTCTTCATTGCACAGCCATGTTTCAGTAAGACATAATAGATCAATTTGATTATCTGATATCAAATCATTTACTAATACTGCTTTAGCAGACAGATATCTAATATTTAATAGTCCACATCTAATTTTCCTATTCTGTTCTATCATTGCAGTTGTAGATTTAATTCCTATTAGGTTAAGTATAGCTCCTCTTTTGTTTACCTTTGATTTAACTGATCTGAATTGGGGGACAGACATTGTGGTTATTGAACTATGAGTGGGCGACTACTCTAACAGAAGCACAGAGGAGCGCGTAGCACTGCACCTCTGATTACTGATATCAAACTTGGGTTGCGAAGAAAGTCTAGTTGTCAGTGAGTACAGTATTCTTCACCATCAAAAGGCACTTAGAAACTGGGGGAAACTCTGACAAGAAGAGGTCTGGCAGACCCGCCACAACAGAATCAGAAGACAAGTTGAGAGTCAACAGCTTGCGTGATAGGCGGCTCACAGGACAACAGCTTCAAGCACAGCTTAATAGTGGTCGTAATAAGCAAATCTCAGTTTCAACTGTAAAGAGAAGACTTCTAGATGCAGGTTTGATAGGTTGAGTTGCAGCAAGAAAGCCATTGCTAAGACGTCAGAATAAGAAAAAGAGGCTTGCCTGGGCCAAGAAACACTGCCAATGGACTACTGAAGACTGGAAGAAGGTGTTATGGACTGATGAATCAAAATTTGAAATCTTCGGTTCATCACACAGGATTTTTGTACGCCATCGAGTAGGCGAAAGGTTGGTTCCTCAGTGTGTGACATCAACTGTCAAACATGGAGGAGGAAGCATGATTGTCTGGGGCTGTTTTGCTGGATCCACGGTCGGTGATTTGTACAGAGTGAAAGGCACCCTGAACCAAAACGGCTACCAAAGCATTTTGCAGCGCCATACAGTATGCACCTAGTTGGTCAGGGTTTCATCTTACAGCAAGATAATGACCCAAAACATAAGTCCAAGCTATGCCAGAACTACCTTAGCAAAAAAGAACAAGATGATAAGCTTAAAAACATGGAGTGGCCAGCACAGTCACCAGAGTTAAACCCCATTGAGCTGGTTTGGGATGAACTGGACAGAAAAGTAAAAGCAAAGCAACCTACAAGTGCCACACATTTATGGGAACTTCTGCAACAGAGTTGGGAAGAACTTTCTGAGGAATATTTGATTTCCATTGTAGAAAGAATGCCACAAGTGTGTTCAGCCAAAGGGGGCTACTTTGATGAGTCAAAAATCTAGAATACATTTTGGTTTATAAATTGATTCCATGATTTCTTTTTTAACTTAAATTGTTCATTTGTTCTATTCTTTCATTTCAGAGTACAATAAGACATTGAATTGCATGCATTTCAATAAAAACCTGGAAAAATTTGGGTGTTCTAAAACTTTTGACCAGTAGTGTATATATTGGTAAATGCTGAATTGTCGTCTTGCCTGTTTGCCTTGAGACTACAGGAATAATATTGTGTGTAAGCGTGCAGTGCACATGATTTGTTAATCGTAGCCTTTAGGAAATACCAGTATCCTTATAACCTGATTAGTTCAATTTCTTATGTAATTGTCAAATTAATGTTTAATGTTTATATAGTACTCTATAATTTAAGCAGTGGTAGGCCTACCCCTCACCCCCTCATTTAAGAGTACTTAACGTATTGTTTGTTTAGGTATCTAATCGTTAAGTTTGTTTTTGTATGTTTAACTGTATTGTAATTTGTATTTTTTTCTCTTTATCATTTATAGAAAAAAAACCACATAACCGTCAAGCCTCATCTGCTTTCACCCTGAATGTGTGCAGAGTAAATACTTAATTTTAACACAATAATCAGTGACCTTCCAGCTATAATAGGAAGACTGCACAGGACTTGCTTCCCAACAACCTGAGTCAGATGTAACAACTGAACTCCACGTGCTGTAATTGAGAGTGCATGAAAACGTGTTAGCATGCAAGCAAATATGTCAATATGGATAGCCCATCTTATTTCACCCCAAGTGATAGTTGTATAAACGCAAACAACCGAAAAGAGAAGAAGACTCAACATAGATAATTCCAGGAGCACTATGTCTACGGTATGAAAAAATATTTAATGTTTATTTTATATATTATTAGTAGTGTTAAAGTGATAAAGTCCTAACTACATAAGTCCTAAGTACTAATTTCTTTATTGTAGCCAAAAACAAAATGATCTAGGCTTATATGTCTAATATAGTATGCCATAATCTTATCATTTTAATATTTTGTAGCATTCAATAACTGGACAGTTTTTACGGTTTAGTTTATTAATCACCCTTAGTAGTGACCCCCTAGAAAATGGCCCAGATAATCTCCCAGACAATCCTGGCCCCAGCACTGTCGATTGCTTTGGTGCTTTTCGCAGCTTCAATTATTAGTCACTCCACAGTATTTGATGTCACTGAGTGGCAGTTCTGATAACCCCAAATTAACAAGGCTGCTCTAAAGCCATCTTTCGACTGCGAACTAAAACAGCGGCTGGGTGAGTCAGTTGAACACAGCACAACCCCTCATAGGTGGGAAAGTATACAGTACACTCATTCAGGCCAGTTCATTCTCACGTTAAATGCAAACACACAGGGAGAGGAGACAATATACATTAACTGTTATAAGCTAGGTTAGCCTTTAGAACCTGTGCTCCTTTGTTCTTCGAGCCCAGTTTTGCTTAGCTGTGTAACACAGTGGAGACACTACACATAATTATAATATGATATTACATAAATCCTTTATTTGCCAAGTACATTATTACACATACAGTACATGGAATGTCTCCTCTGCATTTAAACCATCCTTATTAGGAACAGTGGGCAGCCATAGTCAGCCAGGGACCAACTCCAGTTGAGCATATGCCAGAGTGCACGCAAACAGGGGGAGAACATGTAAACTTCACACAGAAAGGCCCTGTCCGGACCAGGGATCAAACTCAGTACTCATTGAGAAGTGACTTTCTCCATAGCAACACATTTTCACTCCCATTACTTAAAATACGGTCGCTTGACGTTAAAAGTATCCTTTAGCGTCACATCTAAATGCGCTTTATTCAAACGCACTTGGTCGGGACTATTGGCGTCATTTCCACCATCCACCACCCAAACACCCTCCCTACGCGGAATTTCGGGCTTTCATACTACTCGCTACCGTTGTTGCTCTTAACACTATGTCATCTTAAAGCACCGCAGAGCTGCTGCTCTGCCTGGTGCGTTCTACACACACACTGAAGGGTATTTTTGTGTTGTATCTGACGCTGACAGCTACTGCCCAAGTGTCCGTATTTTATGAGTTCGGAGTGAAAACGGTTGTCCAGAGATGAAACTGAAATATCTACAACTAGATGTCTCATGCACTGGTTTATGGACCATTTGGCAGTTTTGCTACAATCATGAATTATAATATTTAGAAAGTCTTTGGTATGAAGTTGTATTACAATTTTTTTTTTTAAACAAAACATTATACTGATCTGTGCATTATGTTTATAGACATTTCTGTAGATGAAGATAAGCAGGAAAGTGCAATCTAGTCAAGCTGATCACAGACTGTCCTCAAGGCTTTGAAACAAGATCCAT
The DNA here is from genome assembly GCF_004354835.1 of Perca flavescens. Lineage (NCBI taxonomy): Eukaryota > Metazoa > Chordata > Actinopteri > Perciformes > Percidae > Perca > Perca flavescens. The sequence goes on along the minus strand of NC_041339.1, from coordinate 11,141,227 downwards.
TTAGATTGTATGTCAGAGCAAAGGAATATGGCTTATAATATCTACCACAGTTTTGTAGATTATGATCAAATGAAGAGGTCTTAAGAAAGTAGCTTGAACCCCATTGCTGATTAGGATCCAATTATAGGGCGAGAAAAAAGATTCTAATTAACTTACTAGGATGGTGTGTTTCAGACTCAATCCAACTTACCGTTATTTTGTAATTACATTTGATTCTGACGAGAAATGCTGTTTGCATGACAATCATTCAGAACAAAAATAATTCCATGATAATGTAATATGTATATCATGTAGGATTTTATTCCATTCCATTGTTCATTATATTGTTTTTATTATTGTTGATTTTAGTGTTTCTGTATTTATACATAATTCTTGATTATATTTGACTTTTTATTTATTTACAAAAGAGTCAAAAAGTCAATTTTCACTGTATTGCTTCCTTGTCAGTCAGTTGGTAAAATATGTCAAGCTGCAGCACCAGTGCTTATGACGCTAACGGCAGTTTAATGAAGCGTCGGGAAACGGAGAATATCAGACCCAGGCATCCAGCCATCCATAATGTTAGCTAGCCACGTCTCCGTTAGAGTTACCGGTGTTTGTACCGAAAATCTCCTCCCTGCCGAATTTCTCCCCCCTTTGCGTTTAGCTGTCTTTACAGCTAGCTAAATTAACCCGAAAAAAGGTGGGATAAGCACCAAAACGAATAGTTAAGATTACAGAAAAGTGAAGGGGGAGATTGGGCAGCTGTGAGATTTTTGTTCTCCTGATGCTGACAACGGCATTCGAATATCGTCGCCGTCCTGGAGATTTCCCCCTACAATCCCCACCCACACCCGTCTCTCAGCCTTGTTGAGTAGCTAGCTAGCGTTACAACAAACCCCGTCTGCCGGGTAAAACCCAAAAGGTGATATTGGCATGTGAAATATACTGTGATAGTGTGTTTTTAGCTGCTGGCTAATCATTAGCCAGCAGCTAAAACCTGCTAACGTTAGCTGCTAATGTTAGATTGCTGGCTCACTAGCTAACTGGTCAGCTAGCTACCAATACAGATTGAATAAAGAAAAACTTAATTATGTTAGGGAAAATGCAGCTATTTTATTAGCATGACATGAATAAACATTAATAAACCTAACGTGAATAAACTTGAATGGGTAAACTCGTCCGTGAACTAATTCTAATTCTAATCAACGATGTTCGTTACACATCGCGGATCAAATTCTTCGTAAAAGTCGTTATATTGTTTTGGGGACAATGACATGGCTGGATAGCTAGCTTGTCTTGTTGTTCAACATACTGTCAAATTATTTTTACTGATTGCCAACTGTACACAATTGTGTACACATTGACTTTGGATATTGCTAGCATAATGTAGCTAAACTGAAGGGTTATATCAGCTGAGCGGACTATAAAAAGCTCCGGTTGCTAAGGGAGGCAAGTCATATCTAAGGTCCTTCCTAATTCCTGGGGGAGTCTACAACGTTTGCATTGCATAAGAACCTGATGGATGAGAATGATTGTTCCAGGTATTAGTCAAACCGTCAGGCGTAACCAGGGAAACAGAGTTATTGTTTGGATAATTTCAGATTTGGATTGTAAAACACATTAAAATATAAACTAATGTTTTAAAAAAGTTATTTGGCAAGTGACCATGGTATAAGCGGGTTAATGCCCTTCGAGGTGTCCATTGTCAGGTATTAATGGACTTTGGCAGAGGCATCGGTTCACGCCTCGCCGTCGTCCATTAATACCTGACAATGGACACCTCGTCGGGCATTAACCCTTACATAGAGTACTTGCTTTGTCTCTGTAGACCGGTACAAACTGACAGCCTCATCAACATTCTCAATAACTGAAGAGCACCATTCCAACCATGCAAACATGGCAGTTTAAGGATTACTTCACTATATAATGTACATAGATGGAAAATGAAAATGTGTATTATTCATTCAAACAATTGCTCACATTAAGAGAAATGTACAGTTGGCATGAGTAAAATATCTCTGAAAAGCAGTGTAAGAGGACTGACCGCAAAATCACAAAAAAAGACTCTACATGGATAATATAAAATCGAGGTGGAAGAAATAGGACTGCGTGAACACCATGTTCCTTTAGAGTTATCCCAGGACTGTAAGGCCTACTACAGCGTTTGTTTGCCATGTAGTAATGAACTAGCTTGATTCACTAAAACCATGCTGCCGCCGTCACACTGTGACAGTGGAGCTCACAGCTGCCTGGGAAATAAGATCAACTATTAGCAGATGAAACAGAGCTATCGGTTCCATCTCACTTGAATCAGGAACTTGTTTGCCTCCGCACAACCTTCAGGAAATGCACAGGTTCTCGGCTGGTACCACGAAATGACGCCCAGACACCGAGCACAATTAAGCCCTGCGTGGCATGGGCAGCCATTATGTATGAAATCAAATTACCTTCATTAACCTGCCAAGTTGGCTGAAGGCGTCACTACCCACTGGTTCTTTCCCCCGCCCTCGCAGAGGAAGATGAATGACACACCAAAAGAGGTGTAGCATGCTGATATCCCTGTGGAGTTCTAATACAACATCCCGTCCCAAAATTTTCTAATGCATTCATGCTCATGGAAACCATTTCTGCTGCCTCCACCACGTATGTTTTAATGTTGCAAAATGAAATGCATGGCTTGAAAACAATATTGCACGGTTTGAGATAATTAGTTCTCCTGCCTTGACAAATGGGCCAATACCTATGTGCATACATGCTTTTGAGCACCGCATATTTTTCCTTCATGAATAGGCATTGTGCTGCATCCCCTGTTGTAATACATATATTTATTGCCTTAACTCTTAATGCCTGAACAATGGGGGCACAGAATTACACCATACAGACAAACAAGGTGTGAATGAAATTGGATATGGGATCATGAAGGCCACATTGCAGTCATGCAACTATGAGGAGACATTTCTCTTTCTCTGTTCTTAAAAGGTGCACTGACCTTTTACCTCCTTTTCACCATGGAGGATGTCAAACTGTGTTGAATCTACACTCTTAAAGGGAAAACATCTTCTCCACAATGGTTATTTCTCATAGGAAAACACAGATCAAGTTAACAACAAAATGCAATCCTGTCTGGTTGCGCGCATAATCATCTGGCCTTATGTAAAATTGCTGGCAGAGGCACCAGGGGGAACTGATATTTGTGGTAACTGGCTATCAGAGCCAGCATCAGAGGTAAGTGATTCTATTTAGATAGATAATAAATATGCGGTCATGGGGAACCTATATCCTAAACCCACATAATGACTTTCTGCTGTGGCTGGAGGAGGAGGTTGCCGATCAGTCATTACAATATTTACAACAATTTGCTCCCCTTGGTCCTTCTCAGTTCTAATTCTATTTCCTCTTCATTATGAACACCATATTTTTAATGAGGGAAGCCCTTTTCCCAGTCTAAATGTCTCCTCAATTCTTATATTTATAAATCACACGGAGGCTTTTAGGCTGCAGGCACACGGTATCACATGGGCGAAATCAGTCTTGAATTCCACTTAGCTGATGCACTGACTGATTAGGGAATTAGCTTGAATGCTATTTTGAGTGATGGTCATGAATCAGTTCTGAGACAACTACAGAACAAAAGCATTAAATACCCTAAAACTTAAAGTCTGTGCTATATATACAGTATATGTCTTTTTAAATTGAAGAGGTCACAATGTTAAGTTATACACATATAAATCTGGACTTCCATTCTTTTTGCATATTACCTCAAACATTGTGGACCCTTAATAACTAATACATTATGTATGAAAGCCGATGATGCTTTGTCTGCATTGATTCATTGCACCTAACAAATTTTATGCTCGTGCCACCTGGAGCAAAGCGATGTATCAGTAGAATATAATGTCCTCAAATGAGAGTAGATATTATCAGGGATTTTGGCTGTGTTAATATTGTGATGTAGCCTAAATGTTTTCTTTTCCTGGTCCTAAAGGCCACATTACAGTCAATGGAACATTTTTCCTTATTAGACTCTTTTAGCTGAGTGAAATGAAACATGAATCCCTATACCTGCTTGGTCATTATATTCGTGTTTCTAATGATAATTTCAAAAAACTTCTGAAAGCACCAATATCCATTCCCTAAATATCAACCCATTACTGATATCAAGATAGACAGTATTAGGCTATTTCAGTGGTGAAATGTATAATCAGAAAGCCTCCGTCTGGATATTTCTGTGATCAAAACATGATTCTACAGGCATAACTCTACAATATTTCTGCGGGGGCTTTTGCGAAGATCGGCTGTAAGCCTGCAGATGTGCCACTGCGCCTATCTATGGAATTTTGCATTTTTCTGCATGAGTAGCATACCCTTTGACTGGCTACATATAACATAAGAATACATATTATCAGAATAATATAAATAAAATAAGAGAACAATTCTTGCATTTTTGGTTAAAAAAAGAACAGTATGTAGATATATCAGCATGTAACTAAGACATCCTTGGACACACAAGCAATTTTTACGTCAAGTCACGTTAATTTGTAAAGCCCGATATGACATAATATCTCAAACTGAGGTTTTTACAATTTGAGCCATTTGATGCTGGGGTTTAAGAGCTTTTCCACTGACACTGGCAGCTGGCTGCTGCTTCTGGACTGTTCTGACTGACCTAAAACAGTAAAACCAAAACAATGAGCTGCAAAACATTGTCAAACATTTGTCTGTTTCCTATTTCATTCAACGTTTTTCCTAACTAATTGTTAACTATGTTCTTTAACTTAAACTGTCTGATGTGATCTGTTGTTTTTTAGCTCTTGTTCCCCAATTCCAATGTGGTTCGGACTGCATATGGCAAATAAACGTACCTTGACCTTTCACGGACAGGTAAAAACTCCCCAAAAACTGGAAGAAGAATGGAAACGAAAAAGCTAAATTGAAGAAGAACAACAACTTGGGGTGCAATAACATCCATGGTGGGAGCATGTGGGAAGTGTAAATTACAAAAACTGAACAGGAGGTTCTAACAGTTAGTAGAAACAAGAAATACACTTCCAGTTATGATTTGAATATGCATGGTAATAATGTAATCAATTCAACTTTACATATTTTCTTTAAACAGCCGGGCTGTGAGGTGACTTTGGAGTAACGGCCACACTGCATGATCACATGATGCACACTGGCCCACACTAGGATGCGTGGGATTTCCCCCTTTCTGGTCTACATATCACTGCCTTTTTTTATTACTTTTAATTTTATCCCCGGTGGGGACCTCAAAGTGATCAATGCTGCTTCACCAGTACACCATATATTATATATCTAAAATAGAAGTATTTAAAACTAAAGCGCTGTAACGTGAACACAAAGGGCAATCGCCCGTCATTTCTTGGGGACGTATGAAAAATGTAATTGTATTTTAAATATTTTACCATCTTATCAATCTGTGCTATATTAAGGCATACCTAACAAGTGATGTAGCCTAGATCATCATTTCATTACTGCTGTTACGGCTTTGCATGGTTGAGCGGTGATAGAAGATGGGTTAGGTCTATGTTACTTGGATGCGTTCTGATGTTTGCATGGCTTCTTATACTGAATGTGGATATTGTGTAATGTATAGCTGTGCTGGTGTTTTGATGCTTCTTGTGGCTCTGTATGGCAAACTGAGAAAGCTTTTCTGTTGTTTTAGTGGTCTGTATGTTGTCTTGATGACTTCTATGTACATAGATTAACCTGTACTAATATATTGCTGCTTCCTGCTGCTCTGGTCTAAAATCATGTGGCCAAAGGACTACAGTTGAAAATTAGCCGGCTGGCTAACGCTGGCACATTTACAGAAATGTTGATTAATGTGTGTTGTCCTTTATAAATAAAGAATCAAAGAATCAAAGAATAGAACGATAAAATCAGAGGGGCAGTTGCTGGCTGTATTTAGCCACTACAGAGCTCCGGGACACCAGCTACTTTGTAAAGAAGTCTTTGTAAATGCCAACCCGTTCTCACTCCCAACTATAGTAAAAATATAAGTAAAATAGTCCCCACCCAGACTGCTTAAAACCTGGGTGTGACACTTGACGACCAACTCTCCTTCACTGCTAACATTGCTGCAACCACCCGATCATGTAGATACATGCTACATAACATCAGAAGGATACGTCCCCTTCTAACACAGAAGGCGGCTCAGGTTCTGGTTCAGGCTCTGGTCATCTCACGTCTAGACTACTGCAACTCCCTCCCGATTGGCCTGCCTGCATGTGCCATCCGACCTCTGCAGCTCATTCAGAACGCAGCAGCTCGACTTGTCTTCAACCTCCCCATGGATGCTGTATTGTGTGAATGATCTATTATTGTGTTTTTATGTATTTGATCATGTGTTTTATGTACTTTGATCATGTTGCTTTGCATGACTAGACTATGCACGGTGTCCAAGACAAATTTCCCAGTGATGGGACTAACTGGTCTCACACTACAATCCTGCTGCCTTCACTGGTTACCGCTTCAAGATATTAGTACTTACATACAGGGCCATGAACGGATCAGCCCCAGCTTACATCCAGGACATGGTCAAACCATACACCCCAACCCGCTCGCAAACTGCTTGCTGCCCCCTCACAGCGAGGGAGAACTAATCACTCAACGAAATCCAGACTGTTCACTGTCCTGGTTCCCAAATGGTGGAACGAGCTCCCCATCGACATCAGGATGGCTGACAGCCTACACATCTTCTGCCGAAGGCTAAAAACCCATCTCTTCCGACTACACCTCGGATAAAAAAAAAAAAAAAAAAACTGCACTTTCATGTCTCTTTGTAGCTTTGCTCATTTAAAGCTTATGTATTGGCACTTACTACTTGTTGTCTCGAGTTTGTACCTTCAAAGTTGAAAGCACTTAATTGTAAGTCGCTTTGGATAAAAGCGTCAGCTAAATGACATGTAATGTAATGTAAAATATGGACGATGCAAAAAGCACCCTTTAGTGTATGTATGGAACGCACCGGGCAGAGCAGCAGCGCGACCGCGGCGCTGTAAGATGACGCAGTATTAAAGATGCAGTAGGTAAGACTTAGAAAACTACATTTCTGTCATATTTGCTGAAACTGAACCATGTTCGAGTAGAACTACATGAAGCAGGTCATGTAAAAAAAAAAAAACATCTGGCTCTTCTGGCACCACCTACAGCCTGTAGTGCGATTTGCAAAAATCCACCCCTGTTCAGATTCACCAATCATGGCCAGGGGGGGTGTCTGACTGCGTGTCAATCACTGCTCAGGCACACGTCTTTCATTCTCCCTTGTGGGGGGAGGGGCTTAGGAGACTGTTTGGGCTTTAGCAGAAAGGTGGATAAGGACTGAGAAGTTTTGAAATGTTCAAATTCTTTGGCTAAGTCCTGGATCTTCACAATCCTACCTACAGCACCTTTAAGAGCGACAACGGAAGCAAGTAGTATGAAAGACCAAAATCCCGCGTAAGGAGGGTGGTTGGGGTGGTGGATGGGTCAAACAACACAGGACTTTCACCCAGGAGACCAGGGTTTGTGTCCCGTTCTTGTCCCGTGTGTCACTCAAACATACATTTTATAACCCCACCCACGATCCTAAACCTAACTGTCCCGCTCTTGTTGTGCGTGTCAGTCAGTAGCCTACGTCCCGACCCAGAGCATCAAAAGTGAATTCAAGAGTCTGGGATGCTAAAGGACACTTTTACCGTGAATAACAAACCCCAAAGGACACCAAGAGTCCCAACGCTAACAGAGACTTTTAGCATGAATAACGAACGCCAAAGGCACATGTATTTTACTCGATGGGAGAGTGACAATGTGTTGTAAATGCAGTCAATATTCTACAGTGCTGTTACATTGAGGTTAAACTTGTGTTTTCTATGCTTTTGTTCCCGACTTAAAAAATTATCTGTCGTTTAAAATTAGTTTGTGTGTGTGTGAGCAGGTGTTTGCGTGTGACAAGATATTGAATACAGTACTTTTACCATCTCCTCACATCTCATTTCACTTCTCAAATGGACATCTTCAGAATCATGGCAGACACGCATTACGGTAACTAAAGGAATCCTGGGTAGTATGTCATTGATTGACTCTAATAGGTTACGGTAAATCACTTTTTTTTCTTTTTCTCATCACTTACTCTCATTTATTTAGTGGACCATAACTCTATTTGTGAATGAAAACCTTATTCAAAAGACAAGAAAAATTAGCTTGTGGGTGCTGGATTGTTGGAAAAGAAAGAAAATGAGGTGTCTAACCCAAAGTGACATTTACAAATTACCTGTTAATTTCAACTGGGTTGAGGGATGATAGGACTGAATTACACTGACAGCAGGGTAACCTGGGTAATGGAAGCTGAGTCTGTAGTGGCTAAATGGGTAACCTACGCGTAGAGACAAAGTGTGTTTATTCCATGAGAGCACCTGAAGTGCTTTCAGTGTCTTATATGAACTGTATTCTGTCCACACCCACCTGAGAGTCTTGTGCTTGTGTGTGTTGAGAAGCACCCCTCGGTTTGTCTCTTTTCCAAGAAAAAACATAAATATATACAACATTTTGCTCGGGGTAGGTTGTAACGATTTTGTAACTCAAATTCTTGTTACAACTAACCCAGACTATTGTCGCCATGAACTAGTACTGCAGTGTTGCACTAACAACCTGCATGAAAGATATCCAAGCAATAAAACCGATTAAGGTATGTTGAGTTTAACTACAAAGCTGGCAATGCTATCACAAAAATAAATTGGGTTCAAAAAAATACTTTCCTTCCTGAAAATGAGTTTTTTCTTTCTAAAATGTGCAGTGTCTGTCACGGGGGGCTGCTTCTTCACATGTGTATCAAGGACCAAACAGAGCATGTTTAGAGCGAATCAGGTGATTTGAAACTTGGTCCTGATTGGAGAAATTGGATGTGTTACAACTATCCCCGGTCTCCCTTACTTTTGGTCCAATTAAGTGGAGGCTGGATGATGAATAGTTACAATCAGCCTTGTTTTAGAGGCCTGTGCTCAGGAGGATACTAACCATGCAGAGAGAGTGAGGGGAGAACATCCAGGTGTCAGAGCGCAAAGTGAAGTGGGGAGACTTGCAACGGTGTCACCTTGCATCCGTCCCTGCTAATGTCTGCCGGAAAAAAGTCCTCTCAGTGCTGAGACAACAAGACACAAAAACTGCTGTCCCTCCCCACACGCCCCAAGCAAACATTAGGGAAGAGAAAACAGTGCCAAGTGGAAACGGGTGACATTTGAATTGAATACCTCGATAATGGATGCAATCTCCCTGTAACCTCCATTTAGCTGGCAGAGCCGAAGCAGCACAAAATCAAGACAGGATCCCTCAGGTCAATGGAAACAGAGGGCGTTGGTTAATGATGCCTGTACTGCTCTGAAAGCATCACGCTAGATGCAAGAAGGAATATAAAAGCCCTCGTACCTTTTAGCAGTGGTGGAAGTATTCAGATCCTTTACTTAAGTAAAGGCGCTAATACCACACTGTAAAAATACTCTGCTACAAGTAAAAGTCCTGCATCGAAAATGGTGCTTAAGTAAAAGTATGTAAGTATCATGAGGAAATGGACTTACTAAAAGTAAAAGTACTCAATGCAGAAAAATCATTTTAGAAACTGGAAACGATCAAAACAATCGGCTAATTATTTCAGCTGGACTTGTAGGCTGTTATATTGTTGGGTAGTTTAATTTATTAAAAAAAACATTGTATTTTATAAACTACATTTGTTTTGTGTGCAAAAATCCTAATTGTAAAGTAACTAGTAACTAAAGCGATCAGATTAATGTAGGGGAGTAAAAGTAGAAAGTGGCATGAAAAGAAAAAGATCAAGTACAAGTACTTCAAATTTGTACTTAATTACAGTACTTGAGTCAATGTATTTAGTTCATCCCACCACTGCCTATTAGCAGTAAAGAGAATGTATAATTCCAATAGTTTTCCTGGAATCTGGATTTTGAACAAAACCATATCCTTAGTTTTGCCATGTTTAGAAGCTTCTCTCATAGGTCAGTAGTTTCCTGCGCATGTGAGAGAAAGGAGGAAAGACACAGAGAAGGAAAAAGAGATAAGGTCAATTAGGAGTGGGCGCTGATTTGCCTTACAAAAGGTCACACAAATCTTCACAGCAGTGTTACTACTGTGGGATCCTGGCTGAAAACTCCTTAACAATCTCTGCTGTGGCTGTGCAGAGCACTAGACTCCACCCTGACCTCTTTAGAAAAGGCCGGCCCCAGCTTCTCCCTCACTCTCGTCTGACCGGAGAAAACTAATGAGTGTGAGGCTGTGGGTAAAACCTAATGGGGCTCAGTAGTTTTTTGCTCCGGGCTGACTGCTGAAAATGAACATTTAACCACAGCTCGAGTAATTGAAAAAATGACAAGCAGTACATACAGGCCATCGCCCCACACAATCACACACACACACACAGCGGGCCAAATTATTCTGATTATTTGCCACCTCCGGATTAGAAGCGCCTCTCCACACTGTCACTTACAGCACCAACCAGCAGTAGCGTCAGAATGCACAGGAAGAAGCAGAGATGTGGAAGTAACATCAATTAAAATGAGACTGTTAGCCTCTAGTTGTGCCCGATATGGAGTAAGTTCAGAGAGGCAAGGTCTTGATGTTACATAGACTTAACTGCGTGGAAGCAGGCGGCACCGTAATAAGCTCCATCTATGAGAAGGAACAGACTCAGGAATAAAGCATCAACACATGGCTCTCTCTTTGGAGAAAGAAATCCCAAAATGTAATGTTGCTGGGAGTTTTTTTCTGAGCTTAACTTTGCTCACAGCTCCACCTGCTTGTCATTTATTGACACTGACACTTGTGTCTTTTGAAAGTCAAACTGGAATGATATACGGTGTATGAATGGTGTAACCTTTGATCCCCAACACATAAACCTTGTGCAGTATGTTAAGTACAGAGGCAGAAGAAGAAAACTTTTAGCGTAAGACTCAAACCTAAGAGGTAAATGACAGATTTAAGTCTAGTATTAGCTCTGATGACTCAGTGGAGTGCATGTGTGTTCCATTGCTGAACTTTGCTATTTAACATATGAATCAAGCACTAAATCCAAGACTGTGGTAGTCATAGCAACATCAAATACACTGAACACTATTGAGTGACAACTGGCTATTTATACAATACAAATGTGCCAACTGCTATTAAATACTGTGTCCTAAGATCACGTGTATGAGCCATTGTTGCATCAAATTACTAAGTCCAGATAATGCGTTTTAGTAGTTAAATTATGTGTCCTTTAAATTGTTGTGTTATTAGTTGTGGACCACATGAACCCATGAGTGCCTCAGGAGGTAGTGGTGATTTAAAATATACAAAATGAGACTGATTAAAGCAAAATTATTATCTCAGACATTAACTAGATTAAACACGAGCACTGAAACCATGATCCATCAGAATAGTTGAGCATTATCTTTAATGTCCAATGGCTATCCCATTTATGAATGTTATGCTTGATGGATGATGGCAATTAACAAAAGGTAATCTCCAAAGAGTTCTCAGAATTCTCCTCCCCCCACATTTAAACATATGCCTATAGAAAAGGTAATACCTTGTTTGGTGTGCCGTCCTTCAGTAGATATACCGTATCGTTTCAATGACGTAGTCGAAAAAAACATCGAATTATGGTGCTTATAGAGTCATTTATTTAAACATAATCTGAAAGAGATTTGATTGCTAAACTGAGATATCAGTCACCCTCTGGATGCAATTATCAGAAGTTAAAGGGGCAGCTTCACATTTTACACCTTGTTGCAATGAAAGCAGCATTTCACTTCTGTCACTTTTTCAATCTGTGCAGTGTGAGTCTCCCACTGACCGGGAGATACCGGACATCCAATCCTGATCCATACTTGCCATACAAAAACAGTAAATTATGTGTAGTATTAATAGTTCATTCATGGGTCTGTAACATAGGTGAACTGGCAATCTAGCAGTTTTGGCGATTGCCAGAAGGGCCGATGAACTGAAAAACCGATGAAAAATAAAAAACTTTCACACTAGTTTGACAAAATATGCAAGACCGTATGGCTGCAGCTTCCATCTTGTCCGCTATGTCTTCGTACTTTGGTTGTTGGGTGTTAAATATGCAAGCATTTCCATTCAATTCTAAGATGATGCCATGATAGTTTATTTGAAGGTTTTATGAATTGCTCCAGTGTGTGTATTTTTTAATTATAAAAGCCTGTAAGTGTGCCTCATGCTGCTGGTGTCATAATCTCACGTGAGCCTGGTTTTTCCAGTTATAAAGCAAATAATGTCCCCGTCTGAAATTGGGCCGGTAAGGGATGGAATTGCCAGGGCCAAATTTTTGTCCCAGTCCGCCCCTGGTCTGTAGCATACAGAAATGTTAACACCATTTTAGAAGTTCAGGAAGGTACCCAGTTTACCTTGCACGGCAGCTGAATTCTCATGATATTACAAGGCAGGATCACATATCTTCAAGTAGGCTTCAAGTAACGCGTTTGTGTCCGGACCAGAATCAAACGGCCAATCAGCGTCCAGTGAGAAGCTACAGGCAGCTCCGGGCTTGGTTTAGGTGTTGTGTGTGCAAGCCGACTGTTCGTTCAAAAAAACAATTGCTTAGGAGGTTAGCGTAGCATCTGTTATATCAGAACTAGAGAGTAGGGGTCGACCAATTAGCTGCCTGGCTGATTATCGAGGCCGATATTTGGCAATTTGCAGATTATCTGTGTCTGTGCTTTGACCGATAACCAATACAGTGTGCTACTTTGGCTCCGCTTCAGCTCTGTTAGCAGTCTGCAACACATGCAAACAAACTGCACATTAAAACCTCAGGAAGCTATTTTTGTTTTTATTTGTTCATTTTTTGACTGTGTATTAAAGTTTCAGTTTTATGAAATAATTGCTTAAAGCATTTAAACAAACTTGTGTCGGCGTGTGACAAACCGACCCGCACTAACCTGACTCCGCCAGATGGATTGCTTCGCATTTGATCGGCATATCCATCTGGGAACTTTCCGTTGGAGAACTTTTGGGAAGGGGCGGAATACTGGTTATTTGATTGGATGAACCATCTGTCTATCACCTGTGTTGGTGATAGACGGGCCAAATCAACCAATCAGATCCACGAAGCGTATGAAAATACAACCACAAACCCGCCCCTGCTGCTGCAGGCAAAGCATAGCTCGTAAGCTCAGCATGCAAGCAACATGTCGGTAAAGGATATTTGCCATTTGTGTAACGAGAATTTAGGAATAAAAGACACCATTTCAGGTTCCCGGACCATATTCCAAAAGAAGAATCCAAGAGAAAAAAAGCATTAGCGAGCGGCTAACAGAATTAGGGCTACCGCTGGCTGATAATACTGGTTAGCTGATTGGATAAACCATCGGTCTATCACCACCTAACCCACCTCAAAACCAACGCTGATTGGCCCGGTCGTTTGGCTAACGGCTCCAAATTTTCTCTGCCTCAAGATGCCAGACTTATCTGCGAGTGGAAAACTGGAGCTCGCGAGATCAGGACGGTCTCACGAGGCTAGACCCGCACGGCCATGACAAAAAAGGGAGATGCACACAACAAAGCCAAGTAAATTATTTATTAGTTTAAAATCATGAAGCAAAAATAAACTTAAACTAACAGTGAGATGTGTAATCAATGAATTCAGTAAGATGAGTGGTTGCATGAATTGAAAGAATGTATGTGTAGTGTTGTATGGTGCAGCAAATCAAACCAAATGGGGAGCGAGGAGGAGAGACCACAACTGAATCCAATGCTACGTTTACACATAGCCGGCTATTTTCATAAACAGACATTTCAACCTCTCCGTTTTCAAAGATAACATTGTGCACAGCTGTCAGTTTTCAGAAAAGTGTTTGTTTACATGTACCCGTGTATATATGTCGTCAATGCCGTCAAGAGCATGCCACACCTGTAGGTGGCAGTGTAACAAAAAGCTCAAGCCCACGTTAGCCAATCAGAATCCCGAAAATAGCATAACAGCAACGATTCACTTCCTCTTTCTCTTTCTCGGCTGCCTAAACCTCCGTTTGTCTCAGTTTACATGCAAACGTGCAAACAAAGTTTTCCAAAATCTCCACTCTGGCCCGGAGGTTTTAGAAAGAATCGTTTTCAGAGGCAAATTATCACGACTATCATGCCTGTCTCTGGCAAGAGTTTAATAAGGGGTTTCATCCAATCATCTGCCACATATTCACAGTTTCCAATGACGACTTCTCAGATGGTTCTGTGTTAAAAAACCATCTGACGGGTCAGCTCAGTACATCCTTGGCTTGTTTAATTTAAACATAGTCTGGTGTTGTGTCAACTATTGTCCTGCTGGATACAGAAACCATCCTGTGATTGTCATCTTCCTACATGGCTAGGCTCATTCATTTAAATAGGGACAGATAAATGGCCACAAAAATGGTATCAAAGCAGCTGTAAATGTTGTTCTAAGTCAACGTATAGATCATAATAACTCCTAAATTAGCTTATTTTTTTTTATTGTTGCAAACACTACCTCAACGGGACAAACTCACTTTTGATTAGTTAGGCCAAAACAGAAGTATCCGCATCTGTGCTCTGCTTACGTTGCCGTTCCAGCTGGAAACTGACTGTAAAGGAGTATATAGCAGCACTTTCTACCATCAAAAATCACCAATAAAGGCTGATCAACATAACAGGTGATCCGAAATTAGCATGTAGCTACACGTAGCAGGGTATGTTGTCTCGCTTTGCCAGACCTTCCTCCACAGCGCTGCGGAGGAGGGTCTGGCTAGTTCACACAGCATTCCGAGATGGAAGAGAAATGTGCTCTGGTTTATTGCCATTTCTTTAAACCAATCACAATCGTCAAGGGCGGCACTAAGCACCGGACAGAGCCACGATGCCACTGCAAAATAGTCTTGGGAAGAAACTTGTTTTGGTGGAACATGTGTACGTTCAAAGGTTGTTTTAGTCGAAAACAGAAAACTCAGATTGGACAGATAGTCTAGCTAGCTGTCTAGATTTACCCTGCAGAGATCTGAGGAGCAGTTAACCATAGTCCTCATAAATCCACCGGAGTTTAGAATGCCAACACAAAGAAAGCAGAAGGTAACGGACATCCGGCCGAAAAGAGGGACATCCAGCAGAATTTTCGGCAGCAACGGAGTAATACCGGAAGTGGAACGTCGTGGAAATAAACTACAGGGTATGTAATGCAAACACGGCAGTAGTGTGTTTGCGCCAGGCACACTGAAGAAAACCGGCCCAGTATGACTGTTTAAAACGCAGCATTCAGAACTGTGTGAAATATGAGGTTTTGCTTACAGGGATTTCTTTTAGCTACGTTTACCTCCATTTTTGAAGCTTTGGCCACGTTTAAAATAAACATCTGACACTGTAACATTATACATATGACAGAAATTATGGAAAAGCATAGTAGATCTTTAAATAAAAAACAGCAGCTAAGCTGCTCTTTAACTGTTACAACTCTACAACGTGTGGCACATGGAGCCACAATCCAATCAGTGATGTCAAAGCAGGTATTTTGGCTTTAACAGCTGATGGAAGATACCTACAGTGAGGTGCCACATGCATTTAACACACAGAATGTAGTTCTGTTAGAGAGATTCAGTCACAATATGCACAGAACATAATGGGTTTGCGGGATTATGGCAATTAAGTGATCATTTCTTTATTCATTGCTTCTGAGAATGCAACCATCAGGCTCATTGTGATTCTATTACTTTTTTGTAACCGTGTCAATTCTTTTATTCAATAACATTTTGACCAAACAGCATAAAATCGTTTTTTCTTTTTGATAAGATTCTGACCTTTTATTCTAGAGCTGCAACGATTAGTGGATTAGTCGATTAATTGATTGATAAAAAAATCCAAGAATTATTCTTTGCTTCCAGCTTCCAGCTCATTTGTGAGGATTTTCTGTTTTATGTGAAAGCAAACTGTTGGTCAAACAAAGCAAGACGTCACATCTTACAGTTGAAACAATTAATAGAGAAAATAAATCAGAAGATTAAGCAATAATGATAATTAATTACAGCCCTACTTTAATAAATGCATTGCACATACTGCTTTTTTCAAAGGAGAAAGATTGTTAATATTTAAACCCGACACCCAAACAAATAACCCCCTCCCATCAGTGCTCCTTCAGTACGTTAGCATGTGCCAGATTTTACCGTCCTTCTCACTCCCACTGCCTCTCTCTTTATACAGCCATGGCTTTTCCCCTGTCCTGTTCTCTCTCTCAGAGCCAGGGCTCAGTCCAAGCCACTTTGTATGTTTCCCATTTACAGAGCCAGGGCTGTGTATGAATACTGGATTTTTTTTCAGTGCACACACATTACAGGCAACTAGCAGACTGCAAGGAGATATTCGCTGAATTTGACAAAAAAATGTATTGGATTAGAATCACAGACAATACCTTTAATATATTTTCAAAGAAAT
This sequence comes from Perca flavescens, assembly GCF_004354835.1. NCBI lineage: Eukaryota > Metazoa > Chordata > Actinopteri > Perciformes > Percidae > Perca > Perca flavescens. The sequence continues at coordinate 11,124,811 of NC_041339.1, read as the reverse complement.
ATTAAACAATTTTGTTAATAGCTACATTGAAAACAGTTTCACTGGTGGTCAAAGTACAAGAGGTTAAAAACAAATCAGTCATCCACGAAGTCATACACGAAGCACAGTGTTTATTTCACCTGCCAGCTGTATTCAGGCTGCACCTAATGCTGACAAGTCAATTCAAATTATAGCTTTATATATTTTTCTTACTTTGTTCTATACTCATGATGTTGATACATTGTTTATGCATTGGTTTATTGCTTGGCCAATGTCTGCATCTATCTTATTCAAATCAGGCATAGACACACACACGCATACACACACACACACACACACACACACACAAACACTCACTCAGATGCATGCTAATGTTTAAGCATAAATACAGGCATAATTACAGCTTTTTCTGATATGGGGAAGTTGTTCTGCAGATGCATTTTTAAATTATAACACTTTGTTTTATTATTCCACTTCCAGTATTGACCTTTCTTCCTAGAGCACTCCACCTGTTTTGCCTCTCTTACCGCTTCATTGTAGCCTTTTCCTTGGCCTCTGTAGGGTCTTCATTACCACAGCCTATACAGTATATGCTGCTGCACTGCTGCCCTGACTGCCTGCTGTAATGAGGGAGTGGCTCTGCATATTCTTCCTTGACTTCCAACCACTGAACATTTTATAAATATATTTAAAGGAATTCTAATGAGAGGTCAAGTGATTGGGTGTTGGACCCACAACACAGTTGATAATGATTCATTAAAATGCTTTTTGAAACCTGCACTTGCTCCTCCATCCGTCATTACCTTCATAGTACGCTGTCAAGAACCTACTCTTCTGTACCCCCATCTTATTTGGGTGAAAATCACACAGAAAATGTATTTTCCACAGCCGAGAGGGAAGAAGTGAAAACTAATTTCATTTCTTTTGACATTTCCCTATACTGATTTTTTTTGGAAGTAATAGACAGTGGAGGATAATCCTTGGATGGGTAAAAGCAGGAGATGCAAGTTGACTTTTAGATGTTCCCTCTGGCTACCTGACAGCCGTTGAGGTTGGGTGAGGGGGCGAAAGGGGTTGGAAGGGTAAAGGAGCGGTAGAAGACACTAACAACTTCATGTTTAGAAAGTGAAAAGGGCCAAAACAGAGTGTGAATGTATATTAACTGAAAATGTACTTTAACATTTATTTTGGATCCCATTGCTAGATATTATCCAACTTGACCTAGGACTAATGAAGAAATGCCTTCAGAACTGGTAGTTAATTTGTAGATGCTACCAGCAGGGAAGCTACGCTGTGTCTGTTGTTTGTTTTCTTCAAACACGCGCAAGTAGGCGAGGGTAGAGAGAGAAATATAAGGGGAAATCGCGTATCCTGCTTTTGATTTCAATAGTCAAAATCCAAAGCTTATTTCGATCGATTTAAAATTGAAATTGTGATACTCCTACAGTGAAGTGCCGGATGTCCAGCTTTGTCCTTAACATCCAAGCTTGCAAGCTAACATTACACGCTGAAAATAGCAAGTTTTGACAAAAATTTGGATAATGCAATAAGACAGGCCTTATTGGTACTTACGGGATTGATTGTAAAGATTTACAAAGAATATGTTTACACATTTGATATCCAACTTGAATGTTTCAGGACCAATTAGCAGGGATTGCTATGAACAAAGTACACACGGGACATGGCTATACACACTGGTAAGAGCAAATTATGTAGACATGTATCCAGCTAATTTAAATAGTTCACTTGACTGTATTGTGTGAACAGTTAACTTTTAATTTAATATTTGATGTGGGATGTGTTTTCTTTTGCAGGGTGCAAATGTTCCACCAAAGAAGTTGAGCCGAGACTATTTTGCAGAGGCACCATCGCTGCATTCAGAACTTAGTGCCGCCAAAGACAAAATGCAAACAACCCAGAGTTTTTTCCTCCTGTCCCAGAACCTAACTGTTGTGTAGCCAGACCTTACACCATAGCGCTTAGGAGATAAGTCTGGCAATGCAAGACTAACTACACAAGCAGCAGATGCAAACCTACAAAATAAAACGTCCCGTTTAGACAAGTTAAAAGACAAAATATCCCTACTGTACATCAATCTGAATAGGGAGGTGTAAAAGTAGCAACTTGTATTGTTGGTGTACAGTAACGGGTGGGACACAACTCCAAAATTGATGAGACAACGGGCTTGCCAAAGTAGGTCAGCGATCACACTAATCGGTCCAACTCAAATGTAGATAAAGATTATATCCACACAAATTCATAAAGCAACATCAAAATTGAATGCTAAAATGAAACAGGCATTACCAATGCTATGAATACTTCCAGAAAAGATCAAAATCAATGCAACACGTAAGAGAGAGACAGTCCCAGTGGGAGAAATGAGACCATCTGCCCCTCTGCAGGTGACTGTCCCCGGATAGAGGATGGAGTTAAGCTGAGACAGCGAAAGAGAGCAGCAGGGTAAACTGTCCTGCTATGAAGCTGCTGTTGCAGGCACAGCCCTGTAATGGCCCACTAAAAGCAACCTTATAGCTGGCACTTCTTCTCTGAAATCTACTGATGTTTTCAGAGTGTGACAGTGATACATTTAATTTAGAACGGAGCGTGTGCCACAGGGGCCACAGCGGCACTGCTTCCAGTGTTGAATGACATCCTCCTGGGTGTCTCACCAGTGGTAACACTGTGGCCATGGATTTGTCATTGGCTTCGAAAGGCCAAGAGTGCCACATGCTGTATATACCATGTCACAAAGAAGCATCATTTTCAATGATGAGGTCATGGAAGTACTTACAAATAACAATATTTAACAAAACCACTGTACAAAGAAAACTTAGGTAGTCATAAATGGCAAACAATGGTATCAGCTGATTATTTGCATATACCTATATCCTGAGCTCAGGTATCTTAGTGATGTTTAAAGTGCCATGCAAACATTCTAGTTTTGTTACTGAAAGACCTGACCAGAGTGCCTGACAATACACTGCTCCAACTCCAAATGCTCATTATGCAAATACATAGCCTGAGGTAATGCACGGCCAAACAGCCAAAGCAAATCAGACGATACAATTCTGGAGAGTAAAGACACTACAATTAACATCTTATTGAACAATGTTACTGTATTTTGGATAAAAGGAGTGAGGGCTGTGAGATAACCCTGTTTTGCTTTAATGTTTAGATATGCTGGTTGGACACATAATATATAATTTGCCCAGAAGGAAATAAGTTACCTAGCATCAAGTGTATGAGCAAACGTCGCTGATAAGGAGACTCATAGCAATTTGACATGCTTCTGTTGTAGCCAAAGAAGAGTTTATCAGCAACATAAACTAGGACAAATATGCACCACTTCATCATACTAAAGAATATACAGTAAGGTGAATATCTGTCCAAGTAGCTGGGTAAATACATTAAAGAGAACAACAACTATAATTAATTAGGCCAGGATTAATTTATGAAAGATAATTCAAGTTACCCTGCGGCATTTTCATTGTAAAAAAACATGGTTTTGTTTGCATTCAGTGTTGCTTACCAAATGGTTTGTGTGTATCCTTAATGCCTTACAAACATGGCAAATGCATTTCATATCTTACAAAACATTTGCAAAGGTTTTTTGAATGTTTTAGAACCTGCATAGTTACAACAACTTGCAGTCTTTCTCTTCTCCTCTATTGGCGCAGTGCTACGATAACGGAATGCTTTGCAGCTTTTTAATCAGCTCAGTGTCATCTTTATGTGATTCCAAACACTGTCCATCCTTAACACACTGCCCACAATGTCATGACACAGAGCTGGATTTAAATCAGCAAAATATCTCCTTAACAGACCATAAAGTGCTAGAAATACTATACCATTTGAGCTATATAACATGATATATATTTAGTTATTATATTTCTCCAGTTTTAAGTGTACCAGAAACATTAGCGCAACTCACTGCACTTTCTTTTCATGCTAAAACCGTCACACAACCGCATGTTAAAAGAAGCTGGTTGAGCAAATGGAAACCGGCAGGCAGGGCCAAACAATACGGAGACAAGTAATATTATAATTTTTTTTTTTAAATCATATGAAATTATGAAAGCAGAAAATTAGATGGGGTTAGGCACATCATAACCATATAGTATTTACAATATATTGTAATATTATAGTTATATTTAGGTATTGAAATACAAGCACTGTGAGGGGCTTATTCATGAAAACATTGCACCCATTGTGGTCAAAACCTCAAGGGATATGGCTGTCCTATTGTATGAAATCTGTTATTTAACAGAGTGTGTGTGCGATTGTGACATGAAGTAATGATCAAAGTGAGAGAAAAAAAAAATCACACTAATTTCAATGAAACAATGCATTAACACTTAAACTGTCTGTATGACATGGGCTGATGACATGGCAACATGAGTGGTACCTTTTTTTGACACACTTTGCTAATTGCTATATTAGCAAGGCACTCCTCACCCTCTCTATTAGCAAACTGTGGATTTGATTTTCATTTCTCCCTTTCCCTCTTTGTGATGCTCTAATGCCAATATCTCCATTAAAAAGACTCCATTAGCTAAAAGCATGTTTTTCCATACTTGTTATACCCTACTGTTCCCTATTTGACTATTATTATCTCCAATACATCAACTGTGACATTATTCTAATATGATAGCTTTTAAAAATGTCACCCCAGACATCTCTGATAACAAGAAACTCATTTCTCAGAACAGAAATCATCAAATAATGTCTTGATTGCATCATAATGATATAAGGAGATGAGCATGTATTTGGTAAATGGAATATGAATCCACAAAACAACAAAACAAATGCATATCAACCACTGATGGAAACATCTGTGAATCATTATGCAAACATACTGTAGGTTAATTCTTTAGAGTTTGATTCATTAAAGAGTATTGTTAGTTTCAGTGGCTGGCCCTTATTATCATACATTTAGGAAATGAGGCAAATAGAAAAGGCATAAGAGCCCAATCAATAGCTCTTTTCATTTTGCCTTAATGGCCCCGTCTTTTTTCCCTCGTGGACTAAAAAGAACACAGGGGAGGTTGGTGTTACAATCGTAAAATGTAATTTCTCTGCAGGAAAAAAACATAATAATGCCTCCTATCCCCTTTCTGCATATTTCTATAACATTCTGCAAAATTGAGTATTGATTTAACATCAAAAGGTTACATTAATTTTTCAAATGAGATGTTAAAGTCAATATTTCAAGCAGAGGATATTTCAATTCAGGGGCTTACATGATGGGGGCCGTGTGCTCAGATGAGCCTGCTTGCAGGCATGGCTAGTTATTTGACTTGCTAGAAAAGTCAAGCCCAGGGATTTTGATGTCAAACATAGCAGGAAATACAGAAATGCTAATGTCACTCCCCTTTAAAAGTAAAAGTGAAAACTAATTTGTATGTTAACACACTACAGAGCTTGGGAGAAGAAGCCGAGTATTTACACAATAACGTCTAGATTTTTTGTGAAAACATTTTCTTTAATTGAAATACATACACTATTCCATACACAAACAAAAGCCTACTGGACTGAGGAGAGTGAACTTTGGATATGTACTACAAATGATAATGAACTATATTTCTTCATTATAAAGTAGGCCTATATACAGTATAGGCCTACTGTGTCCAGATTTTATATATATATATATATATATATAAAATCTTATGTAAGGGTTAATGCGGACGAGGTATCTATTGTCAGGTATTAATGGACAATGTAAAAATTAATATGTATCTTTTTATGTCGCCTCTTTACTACACTTTTCTTTCCACTTAGCACTGGCCTGGAGAACTTCTGTTGTGTAAACTGGATTGCATTTGTTTTCAGGATTTGTGTGCTTTTCATTTTGCATTGTGTCTGTATTTGCAGCGCGTTTATGTATTTGGTTGTGTTGCGTATACGCGCCTTTGCTAAATGCAGCGCATGACAGTTTATTAAAAAGATAGTTTAATAAACTGTCTGTACACTTACAAAGTTCTCAATGCTTCGGTTTACATGTAGGGACCCTCATTATGCTTCTGTGGAAGTGTGGTGCTATTTTGAGCCTTCTTAGTCGTATAGAAATAGCGATTTCTTTTTACTTTACCCGTGCCCCGACGACTAGCTTTTTAAGCTAATTAGCGGTTTGCGCTAAAACTGGTCACATTCGATTAGAATGAAAACATATTCCAGAAAACGGTTGACTCTGTACATATGTGTTATTAACGCCTAGGTTCATTTTGCACCAGAGTTGTCCTTTAAACTGTGTCTTTTCTTTTCTTTTCTTTTCTTTTCTGGCGTGTCTATTGTGTTTTTCCAACTCCAAAATGAATCTCTCGTTGTCCGCAGTGTTGTAAAGAAGACATAGTCGATATTGGCGGGTGTCTTTTGGTAAATTACTGGATACTTTTACTGTTTCACTTCCTGCCGGGCTGTCTAAATGCCCAGCGTGAAAATAGACCTGGCGCGTATCTTTAGCAGAGCAGAGACGAGAGTCGCTTCATGCACCCTTTCCAGGATGTGCCGTGGCGCGGCTGGTGGAATATCAAGCATTGACTTGAATGGCAGTGATTGCTCGCGAGGACTGTGGCGCCTCCGGAACTCAGCGCAGACGCAACCGATGGAAAATAGGGGTATTATTAATTTCCTTTTTTTCTGTGATGGCCCTGCCCCAGTATCAGCCATAACTACAACAGGTAACTTCTAAAATAAAATACAGTTAGGCCTATATAAAGACATCTCCTGCTACCTTTTACCTGGCTGGATTTGCTAACACAGGCTTTTTTTTTTGTCTTACAAAGAAATCTGTGACCCATCAGAATGTGTTAGTGTAGCGCCGTTCTACCTGCCATAAATCATTATGTGACTATGCGGGAAAATCGAACCCAGGCAACCGCACTAATAAAAACTATATATACAAAAATAACATTCTTTTCACTGTTAGTCTTGTTTGCTATTACAGGTCGTTTAAGATCATTATATGAAAAATGACAAAGTTACATAATAAGGCCTAATACAAATAATGCATGTCCATCCACATAAAACACTTATAAAAAAATTGGCGTGCAAACAAAATGAATCTAAAGATATCACTTATCTGTGCATAGATATAACAAATATGATATAGGATCAGATGTTTTTCTGAGTCACCTCCATTGTTCGTTCATCTTCAGCAGTGTCGTACACGTTAACAAGGTTATTCAACATGTGGCATTATCTGAAACTTCTTTGACATACAGTAGTTGACATATAATAACCCGCAGGTCTTTCTATTATAGAATTACTACTGTACAATAAAACTACTAGTTGTACGAGAAATTATTCATGATATTGTATTACTGTGTTTAATCCCAAAAACAAAACTAGGATTAGAGGTAAATTTAGAATATTATGCGACAGCAAGAGTTTACTGTATGGCAATATTATGGTATTTATGGTAACTTATACACATATTTATGAAGCAGAAAATTGACTGAGTCAGTTGGGTTGGGTCTCCTCATTAACACACTACGGATAGAACGATTATTGGCCCTGGTCGATTATCGGGCCGTTTTTTGGCAGTTTGCAGATTGTCTGTATTGTTTTATTTGCCTGATAACCAATAAAGTTAATGAATTAAAAAATGCGCTACTTTGGCTCCACTACAGCGCTGTGTCTGTCCCTCTGCTTCGGTTTCACTCACCACTGAGTCTGACATAATGTCCCGCTCACAACACTATCTGACTATCTTTTACTGGGTATTACGTTGAACGGTTCTAATGTATTAAATACTTTCTTTAAGTATCTAAACAAAGTTTTGTGTTGGACTTTGTAACATTCTAAAATCTTAATTTGGATTAAAAAAAAATCATTTTCACTGTAAATGCATATCAGTTCCAAATATCGATTGTCGGTTATTAACTACTAATAATCGGTATTGGTATCGGCCATGAAAAAACAGTATCATCGATCCCTATAACACACCTTACAAAGTAGATCATTATGCAGGAGGAGGGCCATTATATGTTTGTATTCAAGCTCTGTAATCACATCCTCATAATAGAAATTACACTCGTGAAACCCGGAACCCAACCACTTTGTTCACATAATTTGACTACAGCCGAAGCCGACTGATTTAATAGACTTGTTATATCAGAGCACTATTGTCTGAAGAGGCATGAATTCATCTTGTCGAGCAAAGCAGAATCCCTTCTCTATTCTCCCAGATTAACAGCTGTTATTTCCAATATGGCTTCAACTGGCTAATTAAGAAATAGGAGCTGATTCTAGCAAGAAGTGATTCAAAAGAAAGTTTTACCTGCTCCCAATCAGTGGGGGTATTCTTGAGGGAGCAGGTCGAGGGGTGCCCCTCTTCCCAAAATCCTCCACGCCTCATCCTTCATCTGCGGCTGCTCGTCATGTCCCGTCACCAGCACAGTTACACCTGAACACTCTGCTGCTGCCAAACACCTGGCTCCATCTCCCACTGTCCAAATGAAAAATAAGCATAATCTGCCTTTCTGAGTATCCAGCAAATGAGGGATTTCATGACAAATTGGGTGGAGGTTTATTATGCAGATGGGAAGGCAGAACAGAGACAGAGAGGCGCTGAAATAAAGGGAGGCGTAGTTAGGAATAGCAGAAATTGTGGTAATGACTTAAAATTTTGGCTGGGTTGCTAACTACTGCTGGTATAATTTAAGTCCATGCAATGCTTTTTTGTAAACAGAGGTGTTCTTTATTTGAATGTTAACTGAAAATGTAAGATGTTTTAATCGAAAGTGGGTCAAATAAAAAAAAACACCCTATATTGTTTTAATGACGATTCATTTTTATTAACAATATTTACAATATAGGCTATCTACAATCAACAAGGTCAGTAAGAAAGATATTTAGCTACAATGATTTTATTATAATCTTTAAGCCAGACTGTGGAAGAAGCCAGCACAATGTGAATCATTCTGAGAATTTCAGATTCACACTGCAATAGTAAATTAACTGCCTCAATGGCTTGATGGATGTGTTTCTAAAAACTTAATTAGTGTGAAGATAAGTGGGCGTTCAATAAATGTCTAGCAGTTGGATACAAGTGGCATTCAAACACATTTCAAATCACATAATCACAAGCTGAGAGTGCAGCAGGAAAACTGTCACAAAGTGACAACAATCACTAAGAAGCAAGAGGAGTGAATAGAAAGGCAACTAGATTGTCATGGTTTTGCAATATTTACCGTCCAAATTTCTGAAAGCATTGTGACTTAAGAAAGGATTGTAGAGTAGCTTGTAGAAAAGCTACTACTACTCATAGAAAGCTAAGAGCATCTAAAGAAGCTCCTGGACCTGTTGCAGTAACCCAAAAATGATATGTTTTTATTGTTTTAGGAATTGTTGCCCTCTGTTATGTGCTGTAAGATGCATACTGATATTTAAATAAAACTGAACTAAGACAGATTCAAAAACACATTTTATTTGCATAATTAATAATCATAATCTGCCTGTCCTGTCATGATTTCCCTCTTATGTCTCTTCTGGCGGAAAATGCCACTTTCCTGATGTTCTTTTTGAAGTTTCCATATGTTCTTTTTTGTTATTTCCTTATTATGTTTAAGCATGTACACATACCTGCATAGCATTCTACTTAAAGTGCTCATATTATGCTTATTGGCTTTTTCCCTTTCCTTTATCGTGTTATATATCTTTTTTGTGCATGTAATAGGTTTATAAAGTGAAAAGCCCAAAGTCCACCCCAAAGGGACTTACCATCTCCAACAGAAAACACTGTTCACAAACTGCTCCAAACAGCTCTATTGTAGTCCAGCCTTTACTTCAGAGACAAACGTGCGTCACTTTGTTATAATGCTCGCCTAGCTGCTAGTGTGGCCTCATACTCTGCTTCTTATTGGCTAGTTGTCCTTACCTAGGTACTGTGCATGTGCGACTCCCAACAAAGATGGAACAGAAGTGCGATGCCTCACTCTGTAGCTAAAACAGAGAGCTCAACACACAGGGTGAAAAGAGGAGCTGCAGCAATGTGCAGAACAACAAAAACATGGTGTTTTATGAAAATTAAACCATGTAAACCTATTCTGGTACAACCACTAAATACAATTAGGAACCTATGAATAAATTTCTCCGATAGGAGACAATGAAAGCTTATCTTATCTTATCTTATCTTAAAAAAAGTGCTCATGGAAAAGCTCTTAAAAAACGCTCTTAACTTCTAAGATCAAGTGTTATCAGGAATCAGGGCCCTGGTTTATAGGCTCCAAAACCAAAAGGATTGCTATGTGAGGGAAAAAAACTTGTCTGTGTCCTAACCTACAAGTTAACTTCAGAGAGTATGCAAATCATCCTTTGTTGTAAGTGACCAAAGCGCATTATTCAGACAACACTAATGAAGTTAAACAAAGCAGTGGTGCATGAAGTTACACGGAGCACGTGTAACTTTTGTTGAAAACCTTAACACAACTGGAGATGAATAAATATTAACTTAAGAAGGAGTGGCGACAGACAGACAAACAAACAACAAGGGGGAAAATGGCTTCACTCGCAAAATGGGACATTTAAAAAAAATAACTGCTGACATCTAAAAGGCAATTGAATTTGCATACCACAAACTTTCATCTGGGGGATGTGAAGAAAGACTGCACCACAGGAATCATTTAATATTTAATAAATTAGAAACAGTAGCTACGGCTAATTAGAATTTGCACATTTACAAATCAGCCCTGATAGCAAAACAAATTGTGAAATATAACGCTGCTCTGTGGATTACCATGGGAAAATCAGATGATAGACAAAGCAAATGGAGTATCACTAACCACATACTGTCAGAACACATCACACAGCTAATCCAGTTAGAGGGGTGGGGGGGGGGGGTGCCATAGAGGCTTTGCTTTAAAATATTGATACGCTATTCTGTAAAAGCTTTTTTTTTTGCAAGAGTACATTCAGTCTAACACTTGCTTATTGCTCATGGGTCATTAGCCTCTCATCCTCTGCTGCTTGGCCAGTTTGCTTTGAAAGAAAGGCTTGTGATTAAATGAATGTGTTTGCTCTGGGTACTCCATTAGAGCCGGCCTGGATGCTTGCAGTTCCCATTGTTTATATTATGGGCACAAAGGCAGGCAGTGTGTAAACTGTTGTTGTATTCATTATGAGATTACTTCCTGGTGCGATGGCTTTTAGTAAAAGCCATGGATTTCTTGTAAGGGGACTCAACGTGCATTCAGGGGAAAAACATTTATCAAATGATAAAGGCCAATGTTGAGGCATATTCAAGCTTAAGTAGTTACAGAGTAGATGCCATACAAAATCTAAAAGTGAAATAAAAAAATGTGAGTGGATTATGGCTATTCTGCATGTCAGGCAGATAACATAAAGTGAGAGCATATTTATCATAATGTAGCAAACACAATGTAACACTTTAACTCCATTTTACTCCAATTTAAAAATATTCTATCAAGTTCTCATTGCAGTGAGATTTGCATCTAGTCTCTTCACATACCGCAATTGTCCTTTATAATGCTGCTTAATCAAACCACACAAATAAAATCAGAAGTGATGTTAGCGTGATGAAAATACATACCGAATATAATATATGGTGTTGGATATATTGAAAATGTGCTGACTTTGCTTATTGTATAATAGAGACTTTCCTCCCCGAAAAACGCCCAAATAAGTTGTTTGTTCAAGCAGCAATTACGACCTATATTTACATTTATAATGTTAGCACCCTCTAGTGGCCGTAGTAATTATGACAGGGGTAAAGCAGAAAGTAAGGTGACAAAGTATAGTGCCAAATTTCCATGCAAGGAGGGAGATAGGGGGGGCGGTTGGGTCAAATACACAGGACTTTCACCCAGGAGACTGGGGTTCGAGTCCTGGTTGAGAATAAAAGTAGACCGTGTGGTTTTTACTTTACGGGAGAGATCTTCAACAGGGGGTCCTCAGAGTTAGTGCATATGGGCCAAATTATGTAAAACAAAATTAAATAATTTTTTTTTAAGTTTCTTCATTCAAAAATTTAAGTCTGAAAATATACATTAATATGAATCGAACATATTAATAGCAAAGATAAATTCTGCCCTACAAAGGCTAAGAGCAGTATCTCCAATTTTTCAAAAAAACAATGTTTGCACAAATAACAAGTGGAGGATCTGCTCTTCAATCTGTTAAAATTTCATATGGCTACCTAATAAATTTCTTATATAAATTTACATTTTTAGTTTGCAGTTTGTATAGAAAAGTAGAGTGAAACCAAGGCAGAATGCAGTATCTGCCCGTACTGCAGTCTGCCTTGGTTTCACTATGATACTGCAGTTTGCCTTTGTGTCAGTATGAACATTGTTGCAACTAGCTAAGTGGCATGAGTCAGGTTTTATAGCATACAGTTACTGTATGCTATAAAAACCTCTCTCAGAAAAGAAAGGGACTGTCAAAATGGCTTTTTGTCAGTTGTGTCTGTTTAGCTCTTTCTAGCTAGCATTAGCTTTTTTACAGCATTGGGATAGCAATGATACCTTGGGGAATACCTTAGAGAAATTACCTTAAAAAGGTCAAAATTAACGTGTAATACTGACAGCTAGTGTTTAAAAAAAGTTACAGCAGTACAAATTTAAAATACTGGAGAGAGACGTCTCCCCCGCCCCCAGCCCAGACTCAAGGGGAGGAGTTCACGGCAAGCAACGTAAATTCACCAGAAGTTCACGGAGGTGGCCAGGCTGAGACCGCAGCATCCATAACAATGTTGCTAGACGGTAGTCTCACATAGCCAGACATTACTTCACAGCACAGTGGAGTAGCTAACGTGATGCTGGCTATATTGACAAGCCTTTTTTTGGCTTAGAATTACAGTAACAACCGCCAAAAACCCCACAACATCGCCGTCCTCTCCACACGCCAAACTCCCTCGGCTTAGAATTACGATAGGAACCGCTAAAAATACCACTACCTTGCCGACTGAACACACTTCATTGGCTTAGAATTACGGCACTAATCGCTAAACACACTGCAAACTCACAGTCTTCTCTTCCCAATGTACAGCCCCCTCTCATGGCTTAAAATAACTCACGCTGAACTACACTTTATAAACAACCACGGGCTGCTTGCCTAGTAACGTTAGCAGTTATCTGGGTTAGCAGGCGGCGTTAGTCAGGATCACTTTACCGTCCGTGTCTCAATTGTTTTTGCGAGTAACCAACTCGGTTACTCTAGCTATAGAATTCAATGTGAGTACGCAGTGTTGAAATGACAAAAAACGCCTGTCCCTTGTAGCCGTGATAAATTAGCCTGAAGCTAATGCTTACCTGTTCAGGAGGAAATAAGCCAACAATGCGTCGTTTTGGGCTCTAGCTGTCTCCATCTTTCAAATACTTCTCCAATATTTACCAGGGGGTTGTTACGTCTCTGGTCACGCAACTGTTAGAAACATGCTGTTTTTAGGGCAGGCAGAATCTATCTCCGTTGATCCTGTTCGTTTGTTGGCTGATTTCATGGCTGTAGTAACGTTACAGCTGTAGCACGCTGGGTTTAAGTTTTTACAGGTATATCTGGCAACCCGGGCCTGGCTGTCAAACTGGGCAGTAACTGATAACAACACACAGGCCAAAACATAAACATAAATTCCGTCACAGAATGTAAATTTCAAAAAGAAGAAATACTGACTAGATGATTAGCATTGTTGTCAGAAAAGATAGTATTTCAGCTTAACGTGTTTCCTTCGGGAAGACCTTAGAGAAATTACCATAAGTATTTTTTTATGTTTTGTTTTTTATGTGATTGGACATATTCAAACATTACTGTCATAGTTTTGTTAGTTTAGAGAAAAGAATCTACTATGCCATGCATACTATCTGCATACAGGCTATTATTGCACCTAGCCACTAAACTGTGTGCGCACGCACATGTTTGTGTGTGTGTGTGTGTGTGTGTGTTTGTTTGTGAAGGGCATCCTGCACACACTGTTAGTTTCACAATAATAGTAAATTCATCAAAATTGCTTCAGTCAATAATCATCATTCTTGCTGTAATTTGATATACCATCAAAAATAACAATTACACTGTGATCCTCTTCCAGATGTCAAGAAACCAGCTGTGACAGCTTTTTCTTTATTTGATGAAATGATTGGCCAGTCAAAAGCCATAGAACACACCATCTCAGAAAATGATGTCGGCCAAGAAGTTGGAGACAGTGCTTTGACAGGCGCCTCTCTCTGCATCACTCCAGATTTGGGAGTGGATGCTGAGGTGGATCAGCCAGATCTTGTGGATGATGCTGAAGGGGATCAGTCAGATCTTGTAGACAATGCTATGTCATATCTTCTTACTATCCTTGAGACAGGGGAAACCTTTCAACTTTATGATGTGACAGGGCAGTCCTTCTCTGACTTTGAAGATGATGCAACCACCCACACTGCCTCCAGTGGAGATGAAAATGTACCCACCTACATTCCATCTCAGGATAACACGGGTGATGAAGTGATTGTATCCCCTGAGCCACCCAAGAAAAAGTCCAGAGTCAGCATTTCACAGCCAAAGGCAAGTGAGCGACCATCAAATAACTCAAAGATTCCCCCTCTTGGTGTCCCATGTGACATAAACAGATGCACAAAGCAATGTACTTTCAACATCTCACATGATAGGCGCAAGGAAATACTTGATGCCTACTGGTCCAGAAACTCCCATGAAAGAAAATCATGGATTTTCAGCAGCATCTCCAAAGCAGCAACAAAAAAGGACTCAAGGATCAGCCACCGGAAAATGACATACTCTTACCACTTCAAAGACGAGAATGGACAATCCCATGAAGTTTGCAAGCTGTTTTTCATAGCAACCCTCGGATACCATCCCAAAAATGATCGATTCATCACAACGGCTGTGCAGTCAGAGTCGCTTGACTCAGTTATGTCATCAAGGGACAGAAGAGGGATGCATGTCCCCTCAAACAAATTGAACTACAGCCCAATAAAGGATCACATAGAGTCATATGGGCCCTCCATTAGCCACTACAGACGCCAACATGCTCCAAAACGAAGATACCTAGCAAGTGACATAACAGTCATGTGCATGCATGAGGACTTCATAGAGAAAAATCCTGGCCTAAAATGTTCATATGAGGCTTACCGCAAAGTAGTTCGAGAATTGAACATTAGTTTTACAAAACTAGGTGAAGAAGAGTGTGAAAAATGTGTTCGGATTGAAATTCATGCCAAAGCATTTGGTCATGAACAAATCATTCAAAGCTACAAAGGCAGGGCTGAACAGACCATAGATGGGACTGCAGCTAGTGACAATGAGGACATGGAAACAGACACAGACAAACAGTCCAGAACACCTATTGCAGACAAAGTGTCAGTGGAACCACACATGATCATGCACAATGAATCCATTTCCATGAACACTGAGAGTGATGAACAGACAAATGCACAGAACCAAGCCACGGACTGTCCTGAATGCATAGCATGGATAAAACACAAGAAAGCAGCAAACAGCGCTAGACGTCACTACAAGGAAGATTCTGGCAAGGACTGGCCAGATGACTGGTCTGTCCAGAGCGCTGATCTTCAGAAAGTGGTGATGCTACCAAGACTGCCAGGTAACAAGACCGCAATATTTACCAAAAGGCTGGTGGCATATCACGAAACATTTGCAACAGTGGGAACGCAGTCGAAGCAGATGATCAAGAAGAAACCAACACTGTCAGTTGTGTGGCATGAGGGTATTGCTGGGCGCAATGCTGAAGAAATTACATCTGCTTTCATTACAGCACTGATGCACCACACAGAGCGTGACATAAAACATGCAGTGATCTGGGCAGATAATTGCCCTGTCCAGAACAAAAACTGGAGTCTGTTGAGCAGCCTAGTGACTCTTGTAAATAGTAAGATGACATCACTGGAGGAAATTACCCTCAAATTCTTTGAACCTGGCCATACCTTTATGAGCGCTGACTCCATTCACCATGGGGTGGAACTTGGTATGAAAAGATGCCCGGGGGGGAAACTTTTTGATTTCGATGATTTTGTCAGAGTCATCAAATACTCCAGTTCCAACATTGAAATCATCAGACTGGAGAACAAAAATGTCCTTGCTTGGAAGGGTGGCCAGAGTCTGAGTAAGCTCACTCTGACTTCAAAATTGGCTGAGATGGTTGAGATCCAGGCCAGGAGAGGCTCCAAGGATCTATTCTTCAAGACCTCCCATGACGATACTGAGCACTGTAAACTTGACTTCCTGAAGAAGAACTTAAAAAAGAACAAATTACAAATTCCAGCTTGCCTCCGTGAGAAAGACAAAGGAGTGTCCCTTAAAAAGAAGGCAGACATCAAGAAGCTAATCCCTTTAATGCCAGAGAACCGAAGACGCTTCTGGAGGGAATTGTCTGAGACTGCTGATGAGGATGTTGAGGATGCAATGGACTGAAATTGTTGCAAAAATACTGCCTTTAGCATGGTCTGAGCTCTCCTGACACCATGTCCCAACTCACTCACTCACTCAATCACACACACACACACACACACACACACACACACACACACACACACATAACTTAAATCAAAACTTGATCACTATGATCGATAGTTTCAGCCCTGGCTGACAATAAGTTATATCATATCGTATGACATTTTTTTGACATGATGAATTTGTTGTTCACATTGTTTTGATTAATATATTATTCCTTAGGCTTCAAGATGAGTTTATTGTGTTAGTGTGACATGAAAATGTGTTTTATGTTTATAAAACATGCATTAAAAGTTCAGTTCATAAGTTCAAAAGTTCATAGCTTAATTTATTGATATATTAATTCCCTGAATGATTAAACTTAAACTGTTTGTAATTACATGTGAAGACCTATTCCCAAACTGAAATAAAAGCAATACGTTAATGATTGCCATAAAAGAAAGCACTTTTGTGATACAATTAAAATATATGAATCTAATAACGCTTGTGTTTTTTGTTTGTTATATAATGTCAGTATATATAATATAATAAATATTATATAAATAAATATAATATAATAGTAATAGTTTGGTAATAATTAACATATACTGTACTTTGACAATACTATAAGCAGCAGTGTGCAAAGGTTTTGCTGTGCAGCAATGCAGTAATTGTTTGACATGAAGGTCTACAAGAATACCCAATTGATTTTGTTCATATATGTTTGCATACATTTTTTATAAATGACGGAGTTGTGCCATTGTTAAGGCATCAAGCAGCAAATCTGTAGAAAATGTAGTAAGTGCCTTCTCAATAAATTATTTGATTTGATTTATGATATAAGCAAGTGATTATGATCACTTGCTACACTTACTGCTATATGTTATTGTATAGCCATGTAAGTATACGCAGTAATGCAAAGGTAAAGCGCAGTATCT
The DNA here is from genome assembly GCF_004354835.1 of Perca flavescens. NCBI lineage: Eukaryota > Metazoa > Chordata > Actinopteri > Perciformes > Percidae > Perca > Perca flavescens. Next base: position 11,107,493 of record NC_041339.1, on the reverse strand, counting down.
ATCTAATCTATCTAATCTATCTAATTGTACCTTTTGTTGTTAAATTTAATTGGATGCTTATATTTGGTGTAAGAAAAACACAAAAAGCTGTTTTTCTCAGTTTGGAATTTTTGCTGATACTGCTCTTTGGCTTTGTAGGGCAGAATTGGCCTATATGTGAAAAAAAATATTTACACATTGAAGATAAGCTTACTATAGGAAACTTAGCCACCAGAGATGGGAAGCGAATATCGGTACTTTCTACTCCTTACATTTTACAAAATTGGCTTGTTACTTTAGTTTCAAATAATTTCAGTGGAGTTACCGTTATTTTTTTTCGCGTTATCAATACCGAATTCAAGCTAATTGGATGGGAATATACGTTGCACTTGACGTACCACTATAACACGACTCGACAGATTTGCTGGCTATCATTCGCTGCAAATCATTGCAGCTTGATGGCGGTAAAGTTAGCACATAGTAGTATGGACGGCGATATGATTGAAAATTAAGAAAACGGAGATCCCAGAGATTCAGCAGACAAGCAGCAAGACATTCCCAATCATTCTTGGCCTTATCTGAGAGAGATGTTTGAGATAGTAGGCATCAAGAATGACTCCTGACAAATGTGCTGTGTAACTCTAAAATTATGGGGAACTTCTTATGTGAGTTTAGTAATTAATATGTTATCCTTTATTTTCTTTCCAGAAGCCATATTTGGGCACACACACACATACATGTAGATTCCTTTAAATGTTAAGGGGAAGATTAAAAAAAAGAAACTGGATCTGTGAATTCTCACAGAATCACAATTGAATTCATATCTTTTTGCTCAGTCAGAATCTTATTAACCTGGATTCCCAATCTCTGTCACAATAATCATATATGTGATGTTTTAGGCCTATTGGCAGACATCCATTTAAAATGTAGGCAATGGCATATAAAGGTTTTTTTTCCATGTCCACTGAAGTTTCTCAGGTTATGCTCTAGTAACATTTGTGTGGTCCAGGTAGCTTTGCAAAGCTACTTTTACTTTTATACTTTAAAATAGATAGCTCGTTATTTATTTTAGGGGCCAATGGAGGAATTTTGGGACCTTTAGTCAAAATTGACATGACCCTCCCCTCACCAGTAATAATTTTTCTTTGACTCTAATACAATTAGGTAATAAGGCATGAACCTCCCCTAACAGTTTATCCAAAACTTCTGCACTGGTTTGCGTTTGGGATAGATATATAGATTACCATTGTTTTTTACAGCAATAACATACATGATTAAACCTCTGCATTCTAATCTGACGCATCATACTCCTCTGTTATGTTGTGGTGGCCATTTCAGTAGATTTACTCACTAACGTTGTTGTGGAAGCACAACAAGCATGGAAACTAATTGCACACTTCCTGCATTACTGCATTACTTCAAATACTAAGTTACTCCTCTAGTAAACTAGTATTCACATGAAATAAAACAATAAAACGTTGAGACCATTCAGCAAAGCACTCTGGGTAACATTCAACACACAAACTGGTTGCTATGGACTCGTCACTAGGCTTCCTCCACTTCGCCGTTTAAACAAAGTGGAATAAACGTAAGTCCAAATCTACACAAAACCCGCAATCAATTAGTAAGCTGACATCAAATGTGGCATTTAGGAAACCTTTATTGCAACCTTGGCAAGTAAGATGTCCAAACTAGCAACAGTCATTTTCGTTTTTTACGTCCTGCTGCTCACATCGTCAGCCAGGAAATATTTTTTTTACAAAAGCAGTATATGAAATATGTATTACCTACCACCAGTTGTTTTGTGTTATTTAGCTAAGGTATTTATAAAATATCTGGTCATGCCAGACTTAATTATTCCACTCACTTTTTAAACAATGCAATGACCTGTTTCAGCCACCAGGGGGGCAGTGCTCCCTGTGCCCCACAGCCAAACTCATGGGTCAGACCCATCTGGTAGCGAAGGAGGGCCGAGACTGAGAGCTACATGGAAAAATATGCACCAAACAAGCCACTTTGAAATTTTGCTGTTTCAGTTTGCTGTTCTGGATGTCTGCCAATAGGCCTAAAACATCACATATATGATTATTGTGACAGAGACTGGGACTCCAGGTAAATAAGATTCTGACTGAGTAGCAATATATGTATTTAGTTGTGAATCTGTGAGAATTCACAGATCCAGTTTCTCTTTTTTAATCTTCCCCTTAACATTTAAAGGAATGTACATGTATGTGTGTGTGTGTGCTCAAATATGGCTTCTGGAAAGAAAATAAAGGATAAATATGAATTGCTAAACAGACATTAATTAAGAAGTTCCCCATACTTTAAGAGTTATGCAGCACATTCGCCAGGAGTCATTCTTGATGCGTAAACATCTCTCTCAGATAAGGCCAAGGATGATTGAGAATGTATTGCTGCTTGTCTGCTGAATCTCTGGGTTTTCTTCATTTTCAATCATGTCGCCATCATACTACTAGTGCTAACGTTACCGCCATGAAGCCGCAATGATTTGCCGCAAATGAATGCCGCCGAATCTGTTGAATCTTTTTGTAGTGGTGCGTCAAGTGCAACGTGCAGTATATTCCCATCCAATTAGATTGAATTCGGTATTGATGATGCGAAAAATAATAACGGTAACTCCAGTGAAATTATTTGAAACTTGTTAATGAGGACTAGATTAGGACTGTATTTAAAGCTGATTCTGGTTTCCAACTTTGCCCCAGGTGTGTCTGTTAAAACATGGACGGAGACAACCTCTCTCTTTTGATGCTTTATTAAGATTAAGCAACGTGCAACCTAGCTAACAGGGGAAGAACACAAACAACAAAATCACTAGCTAACTTACTTTAAGTTTGCAAGAAATATAGACAAATACAACAACAGGCTTAAATTAACTGACAACATAAGTTATACTTATACGCTTCTCCGTGAACCATCACCTTATCGTGGTGGAGAGGTTTGTGTGTCTCTGTGAACCTGAGGGCTGTGTTGTCTGGAGCTTTGTGCTCCTGGTAGGGTCTCCCAAGGCAAAGTGGTCTCAGGTGAGGGGCCAGACAAAGAATGGTTCAAAAACCCTATGGAAAAACAAGGTAGAGATGGAGTGACCCTGCCCGGAGGAAGCCCGGGGCCCCCGTCTGGAGCCAGGCCCAGACAGCGGGCTCGTCGGCGAGCGCCTGGTGGCCGGGTTTGCCACGGAGCCTGGCCGGGCACAGCCCGAACAAGCTACGTGGCTCCCATCTCTCCAGCCCATGGGCCCACCACCTGTGGGAGGAACCGCTGGGGTTGGGTGCGCTGCCACATGGGTGGCAGTGAAGGTCAGGGGCCTCGACGGACCAGACCTGGGCAGCAGACGCTGGCTCTGGGGACGTGGAACGTCACCTCTCTGTGGGGGAAGGAGCCGGAACTGGTGCGGGAGGTGGAGCGCTATCGGTTAGATCTGGTGGGGCTTACCTCTACGCACGGTCTCGGTTCTGGAACCGTACTCCTGGGTTGGACTCTTTTCTTCTCCGGAGTTGCCCAGGGTGTGAGGCGCCGGGCGGGTGTGGGGATACTCACAAGCCCCCGGCTGGCGCCCACACGTTGAGTTTACCCGGTGGACGAGAGGGTCGCCTCCCCACGCCTGCGGGTTGTGGGGGGGAAAACTCTGACTGTTGTTTGTGCATATGCACCAAACAGGAGTTCGGAGTATTCGGCCTTCTTGGAGACCTTGACTGGAGTCCTGCATGGGGCTCCAGTGGGGGACTCCATTGTTCTGCTGGGGGACTTCAACGCACACGTGGGCAATGATGGAGACACCTTGAGAGGCGTGATTGGGAGGAACGGCCTCCCTGATCTAAACCAGAGTGGTTGTTTGTTGTTGGACTTCTGTGCTAGTCATGGATTGTCTATAACGAACACCATGTTCGAACATAGGGATGCTCATAAGTGTACTTGGTACCAGAGCACCCTAGGCCGAAGGTCAATGATCGATTTCATAATCGTTTCATCTGATCTGAGGCCGTATGTTTTGGACACTCGGGTGAAGAGAGGGGCAGAGCTGTCAACCAATCACCATCTGGTGGTGAGTTGGGTCAGGGGGTGGGAGGAAGACTCTGGACAGACCTGTAGTGCGGGTAACGTCTGGAGGAGGCCCCTGTCCGACAGACTTTCAACTCACACCTCCGGCAGAGCTTTTCGTGCATCCCTGTGGAGGCTGGGGGCATTGAACCCGAGTGGACAATGTTCAAAGTTTCCATTGCTGAAGCTGCGGCGAGGAGCTGTGGTCTTAGGGTCTTACGTGCCTCAAGGGGCGGTAACCCACGAACACCGCGGTGGACACCGGTGGTCAGGGAAGCCGTCCGACTGAAGAAGGAGTCTTTCCGGGATATGTTATCCCGGAGGACTCCGGAGGCAGTTGCAGGGTACCGAAGGGCCCGAAGGGCTGCAGCCTCTGCCGTGAAAGAGGCAAAGCAGCGGGTGTGGGAGAAGTTTGGAGAAGACATGGAGAAGGACTTTCGGTCGGCACCAAGGTGCTTCTGGAAAACTGTTCGCCACCTCAGGAGGGAGGGAAGTGAAGGAGTTCAAGTACCTTGGGGTTTTGTTCGCGAGTGAGGGGACAATGGAGCGGGAGATTGGTCGGAGAATCGGCGCAGCGGGTGCGGTATTGCATTCAATCTATCGCACCATTGTGACGAAAAGAGAGCTGAGCCAGAAGGCAAAGCTCTCGATCTACCGGTCAGTTTTCGTTCCTACCCTCACCTATGGTCATGAAGGCTGGGTCATGACCGAAAGAACGAGATCCAGGGTACAAGCGGCCGAAATGGGTTTCCTCAGGAGGGTGGCTGGCGTCTCCCTTAGAGATAGGGTGAGAAGCTCAGTCATCCGTGAGGACCTCGGAGTAGAACCGCTGCTCCTTTGCGTCGAAAGGAGCCAGTTGAGGTGGTTCGGGCATCTGGTAAGGATGCCCCCTGGGCGCCTCCCTAGGGAGGTGTTCCAGGCACGTCCAGCTGGGAGGAGGCCTCAGGGAAGACCCAGGACTAGGTGGAGGGATTATATCTCCAACCTGGCCTGGGAACGCCTCGGGATCCCCCAGTCGGAGCTGGTTGATGTTGCTCGGGAAAGGGAAGTTTGGGGTCCCTTGCTGGAGCTGCTCCCCCCGCGACCCGACACCGGATAAGCGGACGAAGATGGATGGATGGATAAGTTATACGACTTACAGTTCCAAGGACGCACGCACACAATCTAACTGATTATCCTTTTTTCTCCATGTGGCTCGTGATGTGAGGCGCTATTTTCCGACATGCACTCACAATCACACCTTTTGTACAAAACTAAAGTAACGAGCCAATTTTCTAAAATGTAAGGAGTAGAAAGTACCGATATTCGTGTTAAAATGTAAGGAGTAAAAGTAAAAAGTTGCCAGAAAAATAAAAAGTAAAGTAAAAATATCTGAAAAATCTACTTGAGAAGACTTCGTTACTTCCCATCTCTGTTTACGGAACAAACGGAGCTGCATTGCCGGAAGCAAAGTAATAATTTGTGGTTTGGGTCTAATTTGAACCCAAACCACAATCTTTTTCTAACCTTAATTAAGTCATTTTTGTGCCTAAACCTTACCAAACCTTATATTGTCTTTTTTTTAGATATGAGGATGGAAAACGCTCCTGTGGGTAGTATTAGAGGTTAGGAATAAACAACTTATATCTTCGTATGGTTTGGAGGACTTCTTCAAAATAGAACAGCAATCAGAATTTTGTAATTCATCTGGGGCTAAGCCTATAATACTGTTAACACAACATATATTGCACCTTTATTATCAAGTTATTGCAATTTTATTATCACAATATTACCATTTCTGAATTCAAATATGGCACTGGTATACCCATTTTACTGCCAGTATGTTAACCAAGTATTACCATCATTTGCCAATTAGTTTTACATCTTCAAATTGGTTTCCTTATTATTACCCTTAGATTTTGGGCCATTATTCCCCTGTGACATACATTTCAGTGACATATTACCCAGATATTCATATTGTTCTTATCAGGTCATTACCTAGTTATTACTACTTACGTAATTGCAGTTATTACATAAATTTAACCCCTTTATCACACTGTTAACCCACTATAGTCATCTAATTACTGTTCTGTAATGCAAAGTGCAAACACTTTATTGATGATTTAAATGGATCTCAAAAAGGATTCAATTTGACATACAATGCCAGTGTGTGACGCAACTCTCTCTGATACAGCTGGTGTGTGTTGTACTTGTACAGGCTGCCCTGACGGGTCACTGGGTTCAAGCACTAATCATGTAGGCCTACCTGCAATGCTGTGATCCTGGCTCTTGATTTGGAACACGTTGTCTCCTCACTCATATTATTTTACAGGCAATAGACAAAAGATCCATGTTCCCATCATTTACTAAAGAGTCTATTATTTAACTTGTTATATATTATAGGGCTATGATAATTAACCCTGTAACGCCTGAATTTATTCACAATTATATAAAAAAATGGCAACGTCTCCAAGCTGATGCTAAATTAAGTTGAGATTGTTAATTTGTCTATAGCATATAGAATATATATAAATTTAGGTATAATGCAAATTAGCAACAACAGGCATTCATGGTAAAATTCTTTACAAAATGGTAAAATTAATAAAACACATTTTCCCATCGCAGATATGTAGATTTTATTCATGTCACAAAGTAATTGACAAATAAATGAATCTTGACAACAGCAGGAAAGAAAACACTCTCCTACTCCCTAACATTGACAGTAGTTAGGGGTTAGGGTTAGGGTTAATTTCGCTTCCGTGAACCAGATGTAGTTCCCACTCCGACCGGTCCTACGAGAAACCAGTGCGTGCAAAAGGTTCCTAGGTATGTATCGAATGTAAACAAACCGGCATTGGGGGAATACACACGCTATCTCGCCTGCAGTCGGAATGTCGGAATGATGCAAATTAGCGACAGTCGGCGTTAAGGGGTTAAAGATGAAAAAGGCATAGGAGGAATATTTGAGGTTTTATGTAGGGCTACTGTGAAAACCTTTGCACTCCTTAACAACAGGGGTTCAATAATGCCCTTTGAAAGAGAAATGTGTTGTGACATTGTCAGCCTTAATCTGCAACTCCGTTATGATAGCCTGGCCTGCTCTGATAGCTTAGAGAAGGGAAGGTTATAGGTAAGGATAAGGGCTGGTTACCAAACGTCAATACTTCTGGGCACCGACAGAATTTCCTCCATTGTGTTGAATGGAGAAAATGCCTTGTCATTCATTACCAAATTTCGAAGCTTAAGAAGTAAATCTTATCAGCGTCAGTGAGCCAATCAGCATGTTTCTGCCAAGATCTAATAATGCTGGTGATTGGCTGTCTAGAGACGTGCAAGAAAATCACTACGCTAGTGCGTGTGTTGGTTTGAAAGGCTTTACTACAGTGTGCGTCACATAGTTGTAAATGAGCTGAAAAAAACTACCGTTTGTACCGTAATGAATAATGTAATTTATTTTTGTTAAAAATGGATTTTAATGAAATTGTAATCGAGAAAAGTATCGTTAAGGAATTGGGATCAAATCCATGGTATCTGTACCACTATCGAACATTTTTGCGTACTGTCCCGCTCACAGTACTATCTGATTGGTTACACGTCCTGAGTAATAGCCTGAAGGCTGCTGTGCCACAGACAACCTGTTCTCACTCCCAACTTGTAAAATGTGGATCCTTGGTCAGTGGCGTCAGATACGACGCAAAAAGCACCTTTCAGCATCCGTATGGGACGCACAGAGAAGAGCAGCAGCTCGACCACGGCGCTGTAAGATGACGAATAATTTAGACAATGGTAGCGAGTAGTATAAAAGACTGAGTTGGCTGGGGTGAAGGATGGGTCAAATAAAAAAAAAAATTGCATTATTGAGTGGAAATAACTTGAATCCATACAACAAAATGTAAACATGTTGCTCTGATCCACTCTAGCTATCACAAACTAATTAACCCTTAGCATTAGCAAAGTATAAAAGTCATCTCCAATCATGGTAAATATGTATGGTTTCATTTATTCATTTTGAAAAATGCTCTACTTCAAGATTGGCTTGTAGGGGTATGTTAACATATGGCAATCAGAAAACCGACTTGAGTTTATTGATTCATGCCAGCTGTCTGAACTGAATCTTAGCAGAATTTTAAATCAATTAAGGACCTTCAAATTGAGCAATATTTGACGAGACAGAAAAGAAAAACAGACATACAAAAGATAAAAAAAAAAAATAAAGAAATAAAAAGAGATACAGACTAGTGATGGGCAGATTGATCCAAATATCGATAATAACGATAACAACGTTGGTATTGATATTGAGCACTACCAGTGTAATGAGATCGATACTTTAGTTTCAGTTAATCTCCAGTATGCACTGCTGCAGTTTCATCAAAAAGGTGACTTGGCCGTCGGTGTCGGTGTCTACGCCGTTGCTTTCAAATGCCGCTCCTATCACAGCGCAGAACAGGCACACTGTGCTCCTCCTCTCCCCGCTTGTGATTTTATCCTGCCAGCAGCACACACACACAAGCAGGACAGAGACAGAGCAGAAGAACGGCAGAGAGGAAGAGGAGTGCCGTGTGGCTATATTTTCACGCCAAAAATGAAACAACGGCAAGCTGTATAATTTGTAAAAAGGCTGTAAGATACAGTGGTAACATAAATAATGTATTCAAGCATATGAAAATTCTGTCCTGGAGAAAGATTGAAAATGTACTTTATCACTAAATTCGTCTTGCTTTTCCCAAACAAGAAATTCTAGAGATACTTCCAGCCAGGGTGAAACTCTGTGTATGGGGTTCACATTTCCACATCACAGGAACAGTCCTTTAGCAATGAGACACAACAAAAATACCAACTAGAAGGGCACTCAGAGAGGCAAAGCATGCCCTATCTCACAATGTTAATGCAGTGTGAATTTTCCCAGTCGGGAACAAATTTTTTCTGATTATTCCAACACCACATGAATGCAGCACAAACGCTCTCACAATCACACAATGATAATGAAAGTAAAAATGAATTTGTATATCCGCCCGGTGATTTGGATCTGCTCCAGATTGAATGGGTCCTTCTTCGGCCCCATGCTACAACCTTCCACCAAGTTTCATGGAAATGGGGCCTGTAGTTTTTTCCGTAATCCTGCTGACAAACAAACCAACCAACGGACAACTCGAACCGAAAACATAACCTCCTTGGTTGTTTAATAACATCAGCAAGGCGTCCTCTTTCGGTGTGACCTGACTGTAATGTCTTCAATTCCTCTTGTTTTACTGCAAATTGAGACCAATAAGAGCATGTTTCATTTGACCTACGTGTAGCCTGCTGAACTGAGACCCACACAGGACACAACAACTTCTTTCAACAACTATTCTGGTCATATTTGTAATTTGTTGCAAATTGACAGGAGGCCAAACAAAATAATTAAAACCCAAAAAAAATTAAAAACTCGCTATCAAGTGCTGTCAAGAGCATGCCAAACCAACAGGTGGCGATATAACCCTAACCGTTAAGCCATGTTGGCCAATCAGAAGCCTGAAGTTCCCGTAGAGTTCCGGATGGCGGCGAGTTCTGTGTCGTAGGAGTGTACTCATACAGTAAGCAGTGACTTGCTGTGTTTTGCATTCTGACACCAATTAGACTCCACAATTTAATGGGAGAACTGTGTGCATGTATCTGTATACATGTAACAAGCCCTGTTAGCACAGTTATTAGCAGCAATATCTTAGCTACATCCGCCATTGCAGAGATTCGTCTCATGTAAACAAAGGTGATAGCAGCGCACAATCTGATGTCAAACAAAGGAGACAACAGTGCGCACTCCAATGTCACAAGCCAAAATCACAGTTTTTACCGGCTACATGACACCAATGCAACCGGAGTTTCTAAAAATCTTCACCCTGGCAGGAGTTTTTAAAAAGATTTGGTTTCAGTGACCTAATACGGCATACAATTCATGACTTTCCTCCACTTTGTTGTTTTTCCCTATTGATTGTAAATTCCTAATTTAACTTTGTCATCAATGGCTTGTGGTTGTTTTTGTTTGTTTGCTTTTCACTTCCCAGGGAAGCATGCATTTAGAGCAGTATGTACTGTACATCTCAATAATTCAACCGTGGAATTAATGCCTTTGGATTCATGAACAGCAGACCAGTCAGTGATAGCCGGATATGCTCCAACAGCCTTCATTTTGTCATGGGTCAAGTGACATTTCATCTGCTGCTTTTCACAGTTCTATTGTTTGGACTCAAGAGTACTACTCAAAAGCAGGGTTTTTTATGGTCAGTGGATCCAGATGGGTTAGGATAGTTGTAGTAGTAGAGGTATTTCATATTTGTATAGGTCATATCCAAAAAAGCCTGCTATGCTTACATATTTGTTAAATGTCAAGGTGAGAAGAGGTATTTCTGTGGGTAAATGGTTAAAATCTCTACATTTTTAAATTGGATTTGGATTGAATGTGATATTGTGATATTTTAATATTTTAACTGTTATTTTTTATACTATATGGACAGAGGTTGAGAAGCAACTGAGCCGTGGTAAATGAAAGGGACACTCATTATCATAACTGTAGCCTCGCATTGCCAGACCTTCCTCTACAACACTGCAGAAGAGGGTCTAGCTAGTGCACACAGCATTCCGGGATGGGAGAAAAACATGCTTTATTGGCATTTCTTTAAACCAATCACAATCGTCTTGGGCGGTGCTAAGCACAGGAAAAAGTCACTGTGCTGCTGCAAAACAGCCTTGGGAAGGACCTTGTTTTGGTGGAACATGTGTATGCTCAAAGGTTGTTTTAGTCGTGCAACAGAAAATGCAGATTGGACAGATAGTCTAGCTAACTGTCTGGATTTACCCTGCAGAGATCTGAGGAAAAGGTTAACCATAGTTGACCGGAGTTTAAAATGCCAACACAAAGGAAGCCCAAGGCAATGGATATCCGGCGTAAATGAGTAAAAATCTGGTGGAATTTCCAACGGAGCAATCCGGAAGTGGAACGTCAAGGATATAGACTATCATAGCTCAGATTTTACTGGCAATCTGGCATGGGCGAAATCTAGCGACACAGTAAATATCGTTACTCTTTTCTATACATACAGAGACAGTCACCCCCCCACCCTGTTTTACCCATGCTCTATGTCTGATCTAAAAACATGCACATCATACAAAGTTCATGAATGTCTACATGTCTGAAAAAATATTCAAATGACTGATTTGACCCATTTTTTTTTTTTTTAAAGATATGATCAGAGACCAGTTGGCAGTTTGCCCCATTCTGTCAATATTCAAATATTCTCTTGCCACTACTGACATCCCATTAATATTGTGAAATTAAGTTTAATATTCCCTTAAACAACCACAGATCAAACTGTATAATTTAAAAGAAAAGGGGGTCAGTCAGTCACTGGTTACTCACAATGATTCAAATGGAGGAGGTGGGGGTGTCATTTGGAATCACAGACAACATCCATTTATAAAGGCACACTTATTTGATTAGCAGCCATGATGGGAAGGCCCTGAGAGGGCAAGGCATCCTTGATCAAAAGTGTGTGTGTGTGTGTGTGTGGGGGGGATGAAATTAGAAGACAAGTATGTGCTTCTTGCTGGTGCCACTGTGTCCAGGTAAGCAAGGAAATAAAGTCATGGTTATAAATGATCAGATGGTATCTTAACTTTGAGCCACGGGATCTAAATTCCACAATGTATACACACATTTTTGCATGACATGTAATTTAGACAGCATGTACAGCTCAGCATCAGTGTGGCAGTACGTCTTTCTGTTGATGCAAACTAAAGCATGTCCAGGGTTTTTCCTGGCTCAGAATGGGCCTTTGGGTGGGGACTACGCACAGCGGTAATGATCGTTCCGCGTATAGTAAAGGCAATTAGTCTGTGTTACCTTATTTGACAGAAATATATGTATTTTGCTGTTATTTCTGACAATTTGATAAACAAAAATGTATATTATGCTTGAATAAATGAAACCCCAATAAACAAAACCGGTAACAAAAATAATATTAATAATTCAATAAATCCCAGGGAGAGTCCGGTACAGCCCGACTCTGTAGGGTAAAACTGAGATTAGCTCTCATATTCAAGTTTACATTCTGCTTGTTCAACGGTTGTTTAGTTAACTGCTCTTAAACACATTTGGAGAGGATTTGAATTGCTATCTTTATTCTCAATTCTTATCATTGGTGGTTGCTGGTGAGTTTCCTTTCGGGCTGGCTAAAACCTGTTTGGGGGGCGCCAAACATTCTTCTATGCAGAAAAAAAACCTGATGTCTTCCATCACAACTGTAGATCTTTCACTTGGTGCCAGTGACATGGATAGTGTTGGTAGGATACTGTATGTGAAGTAGGGAAGATTATTTTGCCCTTCATGTGGAGCCCCTCCACAGGCATGAGCTGCGGGCTCCACCCCTCCATCCCCATGTGCCAACACGTCAATCAGCTGTAATTGCCATCCTGGAGGAACAATATCAGGCCGTGGCGCTCTAACCACGCAGATTCATTGCAACACCTAATCTGCTAATGAGCTCGGCGTGGCTATTTTCAGCATTGCCACAGACAACATAGCCATTGCTAAGGAGGCCTGGCGCGGCTTCCAGTGACAGCAGAGGACAGTTGGCCTGTTGGAGGAGGTACAAAGCAGACCACAGCCTGCACGCTTCAGGACAGCACACCAGATCTTGTTTGAAGGGATCTGTGTGATCCCATCACACTTGCCGCATAATGTTATGATTTTCACAGCCACTTTTTCATTTCTTTGGATACTGTATGGCGATATATAAATGAAAAATTACTTTAACAGTTAATCAATTATCATAATAGTTTCTGGTATTTTTCGATCAATTGATTGACTAATCGTTTTAGCTCTAGTTTAAATACATCCTAATAATACTTGCATCAAGAACTTTGAGTAAAGCACTTCTGTGCACACAAGTATTCACTACAGTGACTGTAAAGTATGATTTCAATTACACAATTAAAGATTCCAAAACAATGTAATTGCAAAGACATCTTAGCGATATTGTTCCGACAATTCAACTATGTGTTTGTGTTGGACCCCAAACCAGGTTAAAGCAATTTCACTTGAAGTTTGATCCCTCCTTAAAGGTCCAATGTGTAGGAATTTCTCCCATCTAGCGTTGAGATCATATATCGCAATCAACTCTCTCACACCACGCAGTTCAAAGTACATATTACAGCTACGGTGGCCTTCACGCTACAAAAAGCCGGTCTTTTTCTTTTTCTGGGCGAAGAAGAAGACTCCTGTTCCTGAAATTTGGATTTTGAATACGTTTGGTCCTCCATGTTTCCGTCTACAAACTTGCTGGGGCCGGGAAGCTACGATACCCATTAGCAACATTAGCAGCACCTGTGAGTTTATCATGTGACAGCGAAAACGCGAAAGTCGGAGCAGTATGTCCTGTATGTCCCTTACTGGCTAACGTATTTCAAGATGGCGCATGAATATGGAGCGTCTACCCCAGTTCATGCAAATGCAAATGTAAAATTTCAAGCCAAAAGGAATACTTGGAATTGATGGTGGTGGTAAATATTCATGAAAAAGGACAAGTTTGTGAACAGGCAACACAGATTTTGATAATGAACAACTAAACATATTACACACTGGTCCTTTAATAAGTTGTTTATTTTTTGTGGTGAATTTGTGATGAAAACCAGGTAATCACATCAGGGGCCTCATTTATAAAACTGTGCAGCGAATTTGCGTCAGAAGTGGCATACGGATGAAACATACGATGTGAGTACGCACAGAAATATTCAGATTTATAAAACGGTGCACACGCACGTTCCTACGCCGGATTCCCTTTATAAATCACAATCGACTCTACATGTCATGCCCATGATTGCTCTTAAATTGTCAGTGAAACGCCGCAAATTAATATTCATCCATACCAACATCATTATCAGAAAAACAGAGCAAAGGATTTTCACTCAATGTGAAGTTGTAGTTCTTTTTATCGCGGTGGAAAAGAGGAAAATGAGGGCACAGTGTTGACATTACTAATGCCAAAAGTTGTAGAGTGACAACACGTTGCAGACATAGTTAATGCCATAGCCTCAGAGGTCGGACCATGGCCCAAATTAAAAAGAAATGGTCCGATATTAAAGTTGATGCAAAAAAGCGCCTAGCGCTACCCCGAGAAAGTGTTACCCCGAGAAAGTGTTCATACACCGGAGCTGACCCCTCTTGAAGTGGGACAGGTTTTCTCTGAGTGCTCCTTTGTAACGCTGGTCCCAAAATAGCACAGAGATGAGACGGAGGCATTGAAAACAGCATCAGTCTATATGTCCTGTTTATCGTATTATTCCTGAGATTAAATTCCAGAACATGCCAATATAATTCCAGAACATGCCAATATAATTCCAGAACATGCCAATATAATTCCAGAACATGCCAATATAATTACAGAACGTGCCAATATAATTACAGAACATTTGAGTTTTTAGTATTTTTTGCAAATATATCTATATTTGATTTTACGATAGTATCTTGTTTTATTTTGTCTTTTTTTCACCGCAGATCGATCAAACAGGTGTTTGTGTAGGATATTAACTGTAAGAATGGCTTTGTGAATTCTATGTAACATAAATAAAGGGAATATTTCATCCTTCTGCCATCGGTGTTGCCGTTTCTCGTTTCACCCATTTCTGTGCGTAAGCCTGGGTCAGAGTGTCCGTGGAGGACCGCACATTTTCCCATCAAGTTAGCTTTTTATAAACCCCAATTCTTGCGTAGAGAGCGGCGTATGTCTTCTTTTGTGCGTACGCCACGTTTATAAATGAGGCCCCAGGTCTTTTTTGTTCTCCAAGTCCCACAATGTAGGTTAACCAGCAAACTCACAAGTCCTTGAAATGTAAAGTCACATCTCCTGCAGAGGACAATAAATATTTCAGAGAGGTTGTATCAGTTAAGTGACATGGTTACAATGAGAGAAGCTTGCAGTCTGAAGATGTACTCTGCACAAATGCTGTGGCCGCATTAGATTAGCCACAACCTGTAATCTGTCACTTAGCTGCAGCATGCTGTTTGAACTGATGTAAACTGCTGCTGTCTGGGCACAAAGCTGGGGAGTGTAATGGGGATTCATTGATCCACTGGTCTTTAGCTGATTGAGTTAGATAATTAAAAAGCCTCTTGTATCAGTTCCATTAAGGATTGTTTGTGTTGTTGTTTTTTCTTCTTGCTTTTGTTCTTGAACAGCAAAACTTAGAGCTCCGGAGTGCTGCTGGAAAACAAACAAAACTGTCTTTTTGGCCCATTATTTAATGTATTATTTAATCAGTTTGATTGTAAGATCAGTGATGATTTTGTAAGCTAAATGAAACACAAACTAAGTGGAAGTTTAACCTAGATTACATGGAGATATTCTGTGTTGCGATATCACCAAGGGCACAGGTTTTGTTTCAACATTGTGGGGGGGGGGGGGTGCACATTATAACCAGGGGGTCAGGCTTCAATTCCTGCGTCTGAAATCAGAGGAAAACATATATTTACTTGTAAGAGGTAAGATTGGATCTGAATATCCAACTATACGGATATTCGTGCGTTTGGTAGGTGTTTCATTTTCAATTTTGGGATTCGAATATTCGTTTTTTGTTTTGTTTTTCCTCCAACACTGTAATAAAGTTGAGACAGATTCAACTTTTGGAGAAACGCAACCCAAAGAAGCAGCCAAAGAAGGATGTAAACTGTTAGGATATAAAAAAGATTTGTGCCCCCTGAATGGTTATTTTTACCTCTTTTGGGGAGTGGGTTGGCTTTCATATTTTTATAAATATTAATATTTACTACCCTCCCCCCTTTGTTTCGGAAAAGTTGAATTGACCAATTGAGAATTAAAGTCAATAATAAAACTAAGCATTAGTTAGAGCCCTATTTTAAAATATCAACTATATTGTTTTAGTCTGTTAAGTCTATGACATCACAATTTCCCAGAGCTCAAGGCTACAGTTTCAAATTGTATTTTGTGTCCTCTCTAACAAGTCAAAATCCCAAACATATTCATTTTACAATGACATAAAACAGAAAAAAGCAGCAAATCATCACGTTTCAGAAGCTAATGTTTGGCAATTTTGCTTGATGAATGACTTAAGCAATTAATTGATTGTGAAAGTTGTTGTTAATTAATGTTCTGTCACTTGACTCACTAAATGAATGGACTAATTGTTTCAGCACATCATTTAGAAGAAATATTACTCTGTCCATTAACAGCATGAAATAGGCAGTGAAATTTGTGTTTTTCTTTGATAGTATGAACATTGGGAATGTAGCACCAGTTTGCATCCAGTACTACTACTTTGTTATTAAGGAAAAAAAAGCCACCGACATATTGGTCGTTATTAGTTTTCTGAAGATGTACATAGTATCAGCGGTTAAAACACTCAGAACATCATTGGTACCCATCTACCAAGCATCGGTGATATCGGGGAGGCTGGGCATTAGTCAAGTCCACCTTTGTTGAGTCCAAGACTAGTCCAGACCGAGTCCAAAAAGGTTTGAGTCCAAGTCAAGACCGAGTCCAAAAGAGAGACATTCTAGACCGAAAAAGAAAGGATCAAATTAGGCTATATTATTTACTTTAAGAAAAGTCTATATCCACGATGTTCCACTTCCGCGATTGCTCCACCAGATGTCCCTCATTTCGGCCGGATGTCCGTTAACTTCCGCTTTCTTTGTGTTGGAATTTTACACTCCAGTGGATTTATGAGGACTATGGTTAACTGCTCCTCAGATCTCTGCAGGGTAAATCCAGACAGCTAGCTAGACTATCTGACCAATCTGAGTTTTCTGTTGCACGACTAAACCAACTTATTTGGCGAGTCCAATGGCTGAGTACAAGACATAGGGTTACATAACATGAATTTCAAAACTTTATGTCATGTAAACCGAAAATACAAATCATGAACTCAAGTGTCATTATGAAACAAATAAAACAGACACAATTACTGCGCTTTAACATCAGCAACATCCAATCCAATCACTCCTTCTCATGGCTGCCTGCACTTAACATGAATTTCAAAACTCCACACCAAAATTATTTATTATTTTTATTCAGAAACTCCTTCCTACATACATTGCAAAACGCTTTGTCCAGGGGTATTTCCCTACCCAGTCCTGGTAGACCTGCAGAGACATTTTTGCTTTTTAGCTACGTGTTCATTGGGTCCCGGGACACCAGCCTGAGCCTCCATTTCAACAATGAATGAATGAATGAATGAATGAAAAATAGCAATGCGTGTTATCAAAATTTGGGCGTACGTACTGTTGCAGCCAACGAGCAGCCGAGAGGAGCTGGCTGCAGGACGACTAAATCATCATGAACAGTTTTTAATGTTCTATCAGACTATAACTACTCGAGAGTCTGCTCTTGAGACTTTGCTCTAATTTTCGGGACAATTAGGGCAGGATTTGTGTTTCGGGACAACTGCTTGGATTTCGGGACTGTCCCGAATTTTTCGGGACGTCTGGTCACACTACAGCCAGTGTCGGCCTCGCAGGACATATTGAAGAGAGTCCCAGCCCTGCCAGTGTGGTGGTGGACATCACAGATGATGATGATGATGATGATGATGATGATGATGATGATGATGACGATGATGATGATAAGAGAAGCCGTTCCTCCTTGGGTCAATATAGTAATTTAATGCCAACCGCAAATCTTGCATATCAAGTAGGCTAGTAAACACCGCTATGTCCTATACTTCCACTCAGTGTCCGCTGACTTTCTGCTTAATGTGAAACTCATAACAAGTGGTGTATATATGCAAAATGTTTTAACAAAGTTTCAACACTAGATTTAGAATATATATAATAAAAGGGTATTGTTTTTTGACAAAGTGTGTGCGGTTTTGTTTTTTTAAGTACCAGTTCGAGAACCGTTTAAGCACCGGAACTGTTCAAAAAATACAGAGTGCACCAGTATCGGATAAAACCCAACCGATACCCAACCCTACCCAAGAGGAACAAGTTTATTTTTCAACTGTAAGATGCCTCTAAACAAGAAATGTAAGAGATCCTTGAAATAATGTTTTCTTTTTTATGGGTTCATGCAAAAAATATAAATATTGGCTGAAATATTATCTGATAGTGTTCTACTTCTTAGATGCTTATATTGGTATTAGTATTGGTATATACATCTGACTGGCTTATATCGCAACCTAAAACTTTAGCTTGGTGTGTACAGACAGAAAATGTTGGATTATGTTTAAAGTCTAGTAGTCAAATGTATCTGGACCAAAGTCATTCACTTTGAAAACTTTTAAAGCCTGTTATTTAAAGGCAGAAGGAGTAGGATTTGTCTGTTGCGGTTTGTAAAAGTTGGCCCCTTCTCCCCGGTTCTCACATGTTTTTTTAGGAAATTCCTACTCATTCTGCCTTTAAATGACGGATATATGCCCACTGGATTCTATTAGGCTTGAATTTCAGTATGTCGATTTTGCGTGCAGTGATGAGTATTTTCATCTGAGGATTGCTGAGGCCCAACACGTCGTTCATGTTTGGATTGCAGAGAATTCAATAGTTCTCCAGGAAATCATCATGATCTAGACATTCACATACACTGACACGTGAAAGTCCATCCATCCATCTTCGTCCGCTTATCCGGTGTCGGGTCGCGGGGGGAGCAGCTCCAGCAGGGGACCCCAAACTTCACTTTCCCGAGCAACATTAACACGTGAAAGTATTATCTAAAAACATAACTACATTAGACATTTAGAGCCTTAATGTATTTCTCTGTGGATTCAAATTGGTTCTTTTAGATTAGGAAGAATACAGTATAAAATATCCCTAAGATCATAAATCAAATCAAAGTCAAATGCTCGGACTGATTTATTGAGATGACAAAGCAGCATATGTTATTGTAAGGGCATTGTTGCTTCTGTCCTGCCTCGGTCCAGACTTTGTTTCTCATTCATAGGCATCCACACAATCATTTTGGGTAGTGCCAATTGAATATGTGATTGGGGTTATGAATTCAGGGGATTCATTTCACTGCAACAATGCATCAATTGTTTCCAGTAAGAGACGCAGTGGCGGTGTTGTTGTTCAGTAAACTGATCATACACAGAGTGTACTAATGCTTGTGTGGTGGAATCCATTGATCTGCTGTCCCCCTGCATCGTACTTTCCTAATGATATCTGAGAGGCCACTGTTACAGAAATGGAGAACAGCATTTCCCCAGCCCTCTAGAGCAATTTATTGTGGGAAGGTAATACTAAGTCTATATTTGAAAAAATGGACTGGATAAGCCCCTGTCTGAATGTGGGCTCTGAGCCTGAAACCACAGCGGCTCATGGTGGCACTGGCAGTCATTTTCAATTTTTCTTCAGAGAGAGACATCATTGACTGTAAGAGAGCAGTTAAAGAGAAGCTGCAATGTATTTGTTAAAACCTTTTCAGCTTTTTTATCAACTCTGTTAGGGACTGTACACTAATTATTGGGGTGAAAAGGGGGACCATTTTGTAAAAAGCCAGACCCTCTAGCATTATTGTCTTTCTTTTTTTAACCCTCCCACTGCCTAGAAAACAATCCACTACCTTTTCCCCAATATCTCAAAATAATATATGTATGGCAAACATAATCTTAGGTTGAGCAATATCCTTTTTGGTAGTTACATTGGTAACTATTTTTTTCTTTTTCTGGCTGGGTGGTAGTGGATAATAACCTGACATGCCAGATGGTTTGTTACACAGAACCATCTGAGAAGCCATCATTGGAAAAGGGCAGGCACAAAACATACCTGGCAGGTGATTGGATGAACCATCTGTCTATTACGTCCACTATTGTGGTTTTGAACGGTCTTTCCCTAGTGAGAGTGTGCAAGACTGGCAGCAGTGTCCGCGAGGAGTTTACTGCTGCTAAACAACGGAGACACCACACTGGAGCAACTTGGGACTCTTGCCTTGAGAATTAAACGCTTAATGCTGCCAGCTTTGTTTTAGTTTTGGAACCAACCAACATAACCCACAAAAACTTAAGAGAAAAGAACTGTTTTCTGACGCTGCCTGGGCTAGCCGTTCATTGGAGCTTCCGGTTAGAGCTAGCTGCCAAAGGCTAACCAAGGTAAGGCAACCTTCATTGCAAAAACTGCAGTTCCTCGAATGGCCCCTTGAGGCTAGCTACAAGAGGGAGTCAATCACGTCAGACCCCCAACTCTAGAGCAGAAATAAACTGCTAAATATTTACAGCCTGGTACAAAAAACGATGAATGTATGTGCCCTAGACACCCTAGACATGCCAAGAGTTGGAAAAACATTTCCATAACATATCAAAAAGGAGAATATTGTTAAACGAGTTAAACGAGAACAGGCAGGGCAGCAGCTCTGTGGCTTCTGATGGACTTGAGCTTAGGGTTGGGTACACAGACCCGTTGCAAATACGGCACCGGTGCCTTAACAACTGGTATCTACCGGACCGAATAGCACTAGAGGCAACAGCAACATCCCTGCACATGACGTTAGTTAACATTACACTCCGCAGCAGGTAACATTGATGTCAGCCTACCATTAGCTAGCAGCTGGATCGAACACGATTAAAATTATGACAGCTAAACTGCTGACAGGTGTAACATGTATTTTACTGTGGAGGATCTCATCACCGGGACATAAGCTCCCGGAAAAACAACACAGACGGTGCATTTACTTGAAATTCGCCTCGCCAGCCTTGTGGTGCATTCACGATAATTAATTGCGATTAATCGCTTTTTTAAATTGAGACTGAAGCTTATAATAACGGATATTTAAATGCTAAATCACTTAACTTTGCAAATATGAAGAAAAAAACAAACAAGGAAAGGTTCTGCTAAGTTCAGAATGTTTAATATCTTTCAGAACAACAGCAGCAACAATTTGGCTTAGTCCTGCTGAAGGCTGCTGGAAACGGCTAGAAACTGTCTGACTTGAGAGCAGATTTTTGTCACCGTCCCCGGCTGCTGTCGCCTGCTCTCGTCTACTTTACAGGCGAGGCGCAGTTCATCTCCAACGAGCCTATGTTCAGTCGGCGGCAGGGCAGTCGGGACTCACCCGGAAATGGCGAGCGGAATGAGGTGACTAGTCTCTCAAAATCTGACGAAAATCTTCTAAACTGACCTTTGTTGAGCTGAAATGAAGACAGATTCAGCAACTGCACAGCCTATTTCTCACTTAAAATGTTTTCAGAAACATGTTTCAGTGAACTATTTTAGTACAATATGAGATCCTATTCTGAACGGCCACCATGACAGTCTGGCTTTGGATTTCCGGAGAAAACAAACCCATGTGACGCGTTTGTCCAATCAGCTGCCGGTTTTCATTACTTGGGCAACAATACAGAGTAGCGCCGCTTGCTGGCCAGAAGTGGTCTTTATGGAAGAGTTGCAGCCAAAAAGCCATACCTCCGAAATAGAAACAAGGCCAAGCGACTCAACTATGCACAAAAACATAGGAACTGGGGTGCAGAAAAATGGCAGCAGGTGCTCTGGACTGATGAGTCAAAATTTGAAATATTTGGCTGTAGCATAAGGCAGGTTGTTCGCAGAAGGGCTGTAGAGCGGTACAATAATGAGTGTCTGCAGGCAACAGTTAAGCATGGTGGCGGTTCCTGCAAGTTTGGGGCTGCATTTCTGCAAATGGATTTGGAGATTTGGTCAGGGAGGCGTATGATTGGACCCAAATTTATTCTGCAGCAGGACAACGACCCCAAACATACAGCCAAGGTCATTAAGAACTATCTTCAGCGTAAAAGAAAAACAAGAAGTCCTGGAAGTGATGGCATGGCCACCACAGAGCCCTGATCTCAGCATCATCGAGTCTGTATGGGATAACATAAAGAGACAGAAGGATTTGAGGAAGCCTACATCCATGGAAGATCTGTGGTTAGTTCTCCAAGATGTTTGGAATAACCTACCAGCTGAGTTCCTTCAAAAACTTTGTGCAAGTGTACCTAAAAGAATTGATGCTGTCTTGAAGGCAAAGGGTGGTCACACCAAATATTGATTTGATTTAGATTTCTCTTCTGTTCAGTCACTGCATTTTGTTAATTGATTTTTTGAAAGCATTCTTAGTTTACAGCATTTTTTCATACCTGCCTAAGACTTTTGCACAGTACTGTGCTATACATATATAAAAGAAGTTCGGGCACCATTTAGGCCCCGGCACTGTTTTAAAAGTATCGTTTTATCGTTTTTTTTCCTCCAAACCCCAGATAGATTCCACATAGGACTAATGTTATCATACAATCAATCAATGTTATAGCCTGATATGTTATGAGATCAGATTTCAAATCAATTACATGATGCTTGAGTCGCATGGCTGGTTGTGTTAACTATCTTTGTGGGTTAACTACTTTTCCAACAGTCCCTTAGTGATTCCATACATTACAAAAAAATATTTTTTGTGTGAATTAAACTTACCAGAAACTAGATATGAAGTCATAACAAACCTATGTGACACTGGTATAGCTAATAGACTTGTCTTGTTTTAGTACTACAATCAGGGATTTCTCATGTAGTTGAAAATGTAATGTAACCCTAACCCTAAGTAGTTGAAAATAAGCTAAAACCACAACTAGCCAATGAATTTCCAGAGCCTGTTTTTTGTCCCTTGGGTGAAGTGTGTCAGTGGCCACTGTATGGTAAACATAACACTGAGACAAACCACAGTCAAGTTTTTGGCCGTTGATCTTCAGTCATTAGCTATGAGCTCATGGCGCCACTCAATGACCACCGGGACTCACAGGGTAATATTAGCACGCAACTCCACTATTGATCCTTATACGCCCGTTTTTGTGTCAAACAGTCAAAAAACACAATGGTGGAACCAGGTAAAGTGGTTCAACCAATCTGAGAACTTTCTTTGCAGTGAGACTGAAGGTTAACCCAGTGATTCATTTTGATTGGCAGACAGATAGTCAGACAGAGTTATAGACAGCAGTGTTCATTTTGGAACCTGATTCTGATGTTCAGTCTTAGTTTCAGTCCTAATCTTTTGACAAAATGTACACAGTATCAGTTTTACTCACATTTTAGTCATTTGGCTATTGTTAGTTTTAATCAACATTAATCAAAAACATTGTGTAACCTTAGAACCATAAGGTTCAATCTAGTCCAACATTGCCAAACCTGTGGCAAGACACTGAACCCCGAATCGCCATCGGTATGTGAATGTGTGTGAATGTTTATCTGATGAGCAGGTGGCACCTTGTATGGCAGCCTCGGCCACCAGTGTATGAATGTGTTTGAACGGTGAATGGTTCCTGTACTATGTTAAAGCGGAACTGAATTTACATTTTACCCAATGAACACGGCATTGGAGTACATTGGACAGCGGTGGATATTAAAGGTCCCATGACATGGTGTTCTTTGGATGCTTTTATATAGACCTTAGTGGTCCCCTAATACTGTATCTGAAGTCTCTTTCCCGAAATTCAGCCTTGGTGCAGAATTACAGCCACTAGAGCCAGTCCCACAATGAGCTTTTCTTAGTATGTGCCATTTCTTTGTCTGTAGCTATTGAGGAGGAGAGAAGGAGGGGGGGGCAAGGTGGAGAGTGGGGGTGTGGCCTTGACTATCTGCCACTTTGCTGTTTGAAAAGCCATGATGTCTCTCTCTCATGGGTGGGCCAAATTCTCTGGGCGGGCAAAGCAGAGAAAGGGGAGGTAACCTTGCTCCTTACGACCTCATAAGGAGCAAGATTCCAGATCGGCCCATCTGAGCTTTTATTTTCTCAAAGGCAGAGCAGGAAACCCAGGGCTCGGTTTACACCTATCGTCATTTCTAGCCACTGGGGGACTATTATGGGCTGAAATATGTGCCACCAGAAACTGAATTTGAATCATTTATATTTGAATTTGAATTGCTAAACTTGATTAATTGCATTGAAAAACTGAATCTGAATAGTATAATTTGAAATTGAATTTATTCGTTTGGAAATGAAGTCCAATAAAATTTGATCCTCACTGAAATTTCAACTCTCTATATATCTTCACATTCAATTCTCACAATTCAGATTCAGTTCTCACAATTCAGATTCAAATTTCTGTGACAGACATCTGGGTAGTTGGAGGATGAAGGAACAGCAATCGAGTGCAGATCGATAGGTAGAGTTCAGTGGCGGGCCAATCAGCACCTACGTTTTGGAGCACAGTACCCACCATGAAACGAGGAAGAAGTGCTTGCCTCGCCTTGACCCAGAGACTCATAGATAATATAATCTACCTGTTCACAATGTTCAAAATGTAATGCCTTGTGTTAGTAGGCATAGGTTTATTAGTCACATTCTTCCACTTAAGTAAACTTAAAATGAACTATCGCTACTTACCTTAGCCTAGCCTACTGCATGCAAAATAGTGTGACTATCCATATTTGAAAATACATGTTAATTAATTTAAACATTTTAATTGCATTGGTTTACTTTGTTCATCAGCAAGCCTGCAATGTGATGTAAGAGCCAGTCCCCTGAGTTTATACTCAGGGGACTCATAATGAGGTTTCCACATTAAAACGCAAAATACTAAATTATTATTTGAGTCTATTTTTAATCAACTCTAATATCTGTCTCCTTCCTTAGAGCGTTTATATACATATTAAAGTTAGTTTTGTTTGTGATTTAAAAGTGTAGCTTTATCATCATGTGCAGTAACAAACAAAACAAAGAGAATAATTAATGTGTTAATACAAAGAATATTTATTATAATCAGTTCACAGATCTGAGTCCAAACAGAATTAACCCTTCTGAACTAAGAGGTTCTGCTTCAAAGTGAGGTTTAAACAGACCGAAATGTCCAGGCTCACCCCTCCGCTATTTATTCATTTATTTCTGCAGGTAGTTATTTATTTAACGAGACTTAAAGTCATGTTTCGTCGTCCACAGTCCGAGTCCCGCCTGACTCCCTTTAGGAAACCTGTGATTTAAACTTCAACAGGCTGTGACAGTCTGCTCCGCTGAGTCCTGGTTCTAGTTCTCCCGGGCTTCCCTTCCCTCCAGCTGTCCCAGCAGTACGGCCTTGGCCACCAGCTGTGTGGTGTCGGTTTTGGCTCCCAGGAAGCGGGTAGTGAGCTCCAGATCCTGCAGCCGCAGACGGGCTCTGCTGCCCCGCTGTAGCTTCTCTCCGTCCGCCGGCCACTGGCAAACGCAGTGGAACTTCCAGCCAAAATCTACATACAGGTCGTCCTGGACTATGTGGAAGATCCTGCCGATCACCACTCTGTTGATCCCATATGGATCAGCGGGGACCGGCGCAGCAGCGAGGCGAAGCGGTGTTCCTGCCCGGGGGAAGAGACACTGGCGCCGGGCCACGGAACTCTACACCTCCCGCTGCCGCTGCAGCTATTTTATATATATATATATATATATATATATATATATAAAAAAATATATATATATATATATATATATATATATATATATATAAAAAAAAAAAAAATATATATATATATATATATATATATATATATATATATATATAGTTTTTCATTTATTTCGTTCAAACATCCATAAACAGCACAACAGTCTGGCATCTTTAGTGCTAATCTTGCGCCACTGAACTCTACCTATCGATCTGTGCTCGATTGCTCTTCCTTCATCCTCCAACTACCCGGATGTCTGTCACAGTAATTTGAATCTGAATTGTGAGAACTGAATGTGAAGATATACGGAGAGTTGAATTTTCAGTGAGGATCAAATTTTATTGGACTTCAGTTCCAAACGAATAAATTCAATTACAAATTATGTGATTCAAATTCAGTTTTTCAATGCAATTATTCAAGTTTAGCAATTCAAATTCAAATACAAATGATTCAAATTCAGTTTCTGGTGGCACATACTTCAGCCCATAGACCACAGGCAGGCTGGGGGAACGTATATTAATCTTACAAAACCTCATTAAGTGAAATTTTCATGCCATGGGACCTTTAATAAACTGTGAATAAAACGCACAATAAAGGTTGAGAACAGAACAGTGACATGTGTGCAGCTGCAGGGGCGGGGCTTCAGGGCATCATGGCTTTCATTCAAGCATGTCTTCCACCGCGGGCTACCATCAATTAATACACCTATTTGGAAATGAATACCTCCATATTTCACCTGTGTGCTTCTAACCGCTGGAAAGCCTACTAACCTTACAACTGAACTTTTCTTCACTTCCCTTAACGGGCACGAGCGGATATCCTACAGGTTAGTAACATCGTCACTCTGCCAACTCAAATTGCAAGTTTGCCAACTATGTTACCAGTGGCAAAATATCTTCACTAATTAAATTCATGCTTTACTGTTACTTTATAAGATGCTAGGTCCATTCTTTTTACAGTCTATGGTTCCTGCAGAGAGGGTGGAACAGCATAAATGGGTGTGCAACTCCAGAGCTTCACAACAGACTACCCTACATGCAAATGATTACAAAAATGTAAACGTACACAAACACATGGTAGATGTTATCGTCTTTGTTTACAAAGTCAACTTTGTATTTAGTTTTAGTGTCGCTGTGGGAAAAAAAGTGTCAAATATTTTCCGTCATAGTTTCCGTTGACGAAAATGAACACACACAAGCAGTTAGACAGCCAGACACACAGAGACACAAATAGACAGATTGATTGCTTGATAGACAGATAGATTCCAATAACCCATAATGATTACCATTAGCAGTAACATAATCCAAGTGGGATTTACTTTTGAAAGAACTGCCAATCTAAATTCATGCAATAAACATCAAGGCAAACCATCTCTGAGCATCACCATTTCCAATAAAAAAATTCTTTCAGCGAAAAGATAATTGGATGATTTCCTGAGTTCCTGAGATCTAGTATAGAAAAAAACACTCACTTTCATTACACCAGACTTTGACATCATTTCAAGTTCTCAATTTACAAAGAAAAAAGTGAAACTGGAATGGAGCACAGTTCAACCCCTGGGCTAATCGTGGGGCCTTTTATCTGTAGCAAAAGGAGTGTCTTTTGACAAAAACGGCACCCCGAGCCTGGAGTAAGGAGGAGGAGGAG
The DNA here is from genome assembly GCF_004354835.1 of Perca flavescens. Classification (NCBI taxonomy): domain Eukaryota; kingdom Metazoa; phylum Chordata; class Actinopteri; order Perciformes; family Percidae; genus Perca; species Perca flavescens. Next base: position 11,080,501 of record NC_041339.1, on the reverse strand, counting down.
GCTGAGGGAGAGTTCTGGGCATTGTCTCTCCGGAGGACACTAATGGGTTTTGGTGTCATGTGTTTTTCACTCTACACTTGACACATGGGGCTGTTCTCCTTCAATCACCCCACTTTAATGCCATTATGATGAGGTATGCCAAAATAACAGGCTGACTTTTGGTCACTTAGATTGTCCAAAATGAGAGTCCATTTCAAAGACTTCCCTCCTTTTAAAATACCATCCTTTCTTTGCATCTGTGCACCCTGAGTTGTCTTGGTAACTGACAGCCGCACTGTATCTGGTGTGTACGTGACACATTTTTTGTAATTTAAAGTGTGTCAATGTCTGCCTGTCTGTACCTTTGTTTCTGGCCATGTATGTAAGTAACAAGAACCGATTGCTTGTAATTCTCTTTTCAAGGCACTAGACTGTTTAATGAACCCCTGAAAAGAATGCCAATGAGGGTGGGGGGAGGAGGCCTCACAGTATTTGGGGCAATAAAAGATGTATTTCATCTTGAGAGAAAAAAAAATACATTCTCCTGAAATACAACTTCTCCTTGTCCTTACCTGGCACAATTTAAATTATTGCTCCATCCTAGTAAAGTAGGACACTCCATACCTCCTAATCCATTAGGCAATTAATTTGGGAACTTAAAACATTGCTGCAGATTTCTGCCGAGCAGTTGTCGTAGTTCTACTAGACAGAGAGCACTCGGGGGCAGTCCCTGAAACTTGAGTAGAAGATTAAGTGCATTTCCGCTCCTGAGAAGAGATTATGTCTTGTGCTAGTGCCCGAGTCAGAGGATGGAGCACGGCTGTGGAACTTGGCAATGGCCAAGGTACATTGAGATAATGATGTACCTGTCCTCAACAATAACGCTAATCATATCTCACCTCTAGGGTATCGCTTTAAGGTCAGAACAAATTCACTACCATACATTAAGTCCTTGTATTGTTTTAATGAAGGTGCATGGATTCCTGCCGCTACGGATTGCACTTAGACCTCAAATACCCTGTGCGTATGAAATGCCTCCAAATCCTAATTATCTTCTCACTTAGCAGAAAAGCAACGCTGGAATACAGTACATCCAAAACAAACACCAAACATTATAAGTAAGGAGATTGTGACATATAAGATTGCAGGCCCATGTTTAATAAATGTGAATCCTGGCCCGAGTTTGCACTGAACCGCAGTCTACTGCCCTAAAATTATAGCCGTGCAACACCTTTCCACTCTGCACACTCACAAGGGGCAGCAGCAGCACTACACAAATGTATGGGCCCACTGAAACGAGCATCTGTGTCGACGCTGGGGCCTGATGGGAGTTTTTTCATAGAGGGAGCCATAGAGATATATTTATGCTTCTCCCGCCATTAGCAGAGCTTTAAATAATAAAGTAAAATAAATAGCATCCATTAAACTGATCACATTGTGCTAACTCAAATTGTGTTTATTATGCTAATGGTACATGAAATTAAGAAAAAGACCTTGATGCCAGTGGATTTAATTAATGGGCTTTGGGAAAGGCACTGAGACATAATTCATTTCTGAGTAAGTAAGTCTCATTTGCAGTTCCATGGGTCCTCATGCTGCTGATTGCCTGAGTTATTCTTGCAGATGTGCTGCTCACAGCATGTCCCTCCATTAGAAATGAACACCTCATTATATAAACTACCTAATTAAACAAAATACAGCTCCGCATTGACTCATTAATGCGTAGCCCTCTTTTCTCTGAAGGAAAGAATGAGGGGGGGAAAGGGAGAGAGATGAAGCAAATGAAAGATAGAGAAAGAAGAAAAGGCTATGAACGGTGCAGACGAGTCAACTCTAGTCCCATCGCACAAAATAGAAACTACATCCTTTTCACAAATGTTCAGCCATTGTTACAAGCACAATAAAGAAAGTGATGAAAACACTGGTTTTTACCCCTCTTCTGATAGCTAATTATATTTGGTGAATTACAGTAGGAGCAACATTCAAATTTTCAGGCAAAATGTATGTCACCTTTCATTAACAGGGTTTCTACAGGTTTCACAAAGTCAAATTTAAGACTTTTTAAGACCATTATGAATGACATGAAAAACAAAGTCAGATGTCAGAGTCCGGAAACATTGTCTGAAACATTTCCCAGATTTCTTCATTAGCATTATAGGACCGGTGTCTAGAAAGAACTACAACACTACAGAATAAAAAAAAAAAAAAAAAACATTCTAAAGCCTTGCGGGAAAGTTTTTCTGAGCATTAGCTGTAGCGTTACATTGACGTAGGAAAATTTTAAGTTTGGAATGTTAGACTTTTTAAGTCCCCGTCAAAACCCTGATTAACCACAAAAGGCTAAAACAACAGAAACTCAGGTGTCAATGCAAGAAAAGTGAAAAATTGAAGTGAAAAAAGGACATACATGGGCTAGGCAAAAAGACCCCCACAACCTAAAGCAAACACTGGCTGTGTAAGCCTCAATAATTCATCTCTAATTAAAAAGACACAAGGATATACAACCACTTTTACAACCACAGTGCTCGGAGTCATCAATCGTTGGCAGGGACACACTGTACCATTCATTGCTTTGCTATGGTGTGTGTATATAAAGTGTTTGTTAAAATCAGTGTGTGTCTTCAGAGGAAAGACATTTTGATGATGGTGTTGATAATGATAATGATAATGAAAGTAAAAAGAAATCGCTATCAAGGTTCAAAATAGCACCACACTTCCACGGTAGCATAATGAGGGTCCCTACATGTAAACTGAAGCATTGAGAACTTTGTAAGTGTACAGACAGTTTATTAAAAAAGATAGTTTAGAAAGAACGCGGTGCAACCAGTTTTTATTTACGTTTTACACCTCCCAACTTCATTGAAATTGGGGTTTGTAAAATAAATGGAATGAATGGAAAGTGGATATATAACACACGTCTCGTCACACTATAATGTAGTTGTAAGCAGACATACAGACATTTCTAACAAGTGTTTATTATTGTATTTGTCAACAATAATATTGTTTCCTATGAATCAGCCTTAAAGTGTTCATGTTATGCTTTTTGGCTTTTTCCCTTTCCTTTATTGTGTTATATATCTTTTTGTGCACGTTATAGTACAAAGTGAAAAAGCCCAAAGTCCACCCCAAAGGGACTTACCATCATCCAGAGAAAACACTGTTCACCAACTGCTCCAAACAACTCTATTGTAGTCCAGCCTTTACTTCCGCAACGAATGCTTGTCACTTTGTAACTGCTAGAGTGGCATGCCCTCATACTCTGCAACTGACTAGTAGTGCTTACCTACAGTAGTTACTGCGCATGGGCGACTCCGAACAAAGATGGGTGAAAAGAGGACCTGGAGCTATGTGCAGTACAACTACAATATTGTGGTTTTTGAAAATGAAACAACATAAACCTATTCTGTTACAACCTCTAAATACAATTATGAATCTGAAAATGAGCATAATATGAGCACTTTAAAGGTACAATATGTAACATTTCTGCATTAGAAGGTCTAAAAACGACTATACCTATGTTATGTATTTTGTTGAGTTATAAAATGTACTTACACTATCCTAAATGTTTCCAACAACGTTCAAACCCAGAACAATTTGTTATTTTATTTTAATGACACAGGACGTTTCATGTAGTCGTCAGTGGCGTCATAAAACCTTTGACCCCTCTGGTTGCTCTAACTTCCTTCAAAACACGGGAACCCAGATGATACGTTCGAGAGTAATTGTAAATCATACAATGTCACAGAAAAAATTAATACTCAGTAACCGTTATACAGCTTGCTTTCTGCCACTAAGCATTATTTTGTCATTGATTACATGCCACTTACAACACAGTAACACAGCAGAGATCTTATTTATTGATACAATTCAATATTTATTGATCCAGCTTAACGTTATGTGCTACGTTGACAAGTAAAGTTAGCATTAGCTGATGCTAATGCTCAGTGGGGGAACGTTAACGTTATAAAGTTACAACATCGTTAACGCGTTCATGAAGTTATTTTAAGTATAACTGTTTTGATCAAGTTAACGTTAAACAAAACTGGGCTAACCCACGATTACGTTCACCAGTTAGCGTTAACGTTAGCTCTATAGATAGAAGACAAATCTAATGCTAATTTAGCCAGCTAGCTTTACAACAACCCAGGGACACGACACATCCACAGTTAGCCAGCAGCTTTCATTAACTTACAGCAATCCGAACCCAGCCAGCACAAACTCCGGAACTGTCGGTGGTCTGTCGGTGGAACTGTCTAAAACACAGATTTAGATAGATTTGTGAAAAATATCTGAGAGAAATAAGCTTTTCTGTACTTAGAAAAAGTCTTAGATCTTTGATTTCAGCTCATTAAAAATGCAACTAAGTTGCATTTAGAATTTTGTTCAGTATAAGTCTCTCAGCGGGGTTGAGTAACGTTACAACAAACCCTTTTCCCCCCAGTGCTGAAAACATCCAAAAAGTGACACAGACGTGAAATATATTGTGATACTGTGGTTTTAGCTGCTGGCTAATGTTAGATTGCTTGCTAACTGGTCAACTAGCTAGCTAGCTACACAAATCAAATCAATGATGCATCCTGCTTGTACAAAAACTTGAACAACACAGCAAGCGTGGAACACTGTCAGAAACTGAACATTTTGACTCCCTTTTTGACTATACAATAAATGGTCCTTATATCATCTTTACACAGATTCAAAAAGATTACTCATCCCCATATATTGCTGATTACAATACAATCAGTTACAATATTAGAAAACACAAATAATAGAAGCTTCATGTTTGGTACTATTGTAATTACAGCTCACCTTTCATCACTGATGATAAAATGTACTCTTGCCTCTCCTTTATCTTTCTCCTCTCTGCCCTTTCTTACAATGCCATAAACACTGTTGTATGAAGTGCAAATGAGTGAAAACTCAACAGTGGCTATGTCCAACACGTGTTAAGCCATATAGCCCACAATTTGACCAAACAGCAGTTCCCCCACTCCTCCCTCCAGACAGAATTGGGAAAAATATTTT